>NC_142653.1:25211818-25514848 GCF_055504915.1 Nelumbo nucifera
TACCACCATTATAGATCAAAGTAAAACCATTCTAAATGATACTGATAAGAAAATTATGAGACCAATTCCTTCCAACTCTTCACAGAAAAGGTCAGGCTCCTAGCTGGCATAATCTTGGGCTTTATGCAACTTCAGAACCTTGAAACAATTTAAATTTGTTCTCTTCTCCTTTCTTCTAACCATATCATCACGGAATTATATGTCATTAACTCTAGTGGCTAAAAGGGAAATGGTATCATGTCCCACAGAATTCATGTATTCATGTTCATTCTCATTTATTTTGCCTCTACATCTAGTTTTTGGAAAATTTTCTGAAAAGAAATGTTCCGGCTTCATCCTTCCCAATACCCTTTAAACTTTCTTACTAACTTGAAAATAGGACTGAGAATCATGGTTCCTACTCTTGCAAAGGAATTTTTTATTCATTTCTAACAGAGCAAAAAATTAAAGCATTGCTGCTCCAAACTTTCGGCAATTTAAATGGATTTGGTGCACCATAAGGTATGTTGTGTTTGTTTTAATTATCTGGGTGGCTGAGGATAAGAGTAAGATGTCTTTGTTGGGGTTGATTTTGTTTGGGTTGAGTCTCGGTGATTTGATTTTGTTGGGGTCTTTGTTTTGGCTCAGGGTGATTCTGTTTATACCCATTGTTAATCATCTTTTTTCTTTTATAAAATTTTTTACATTTATCTTCAAAAAAAAAAAAAAAGAAATGGGAAAACCACGTTGTTGTCCCAATTAACCATAACCAGGTTCGTCATAGATATATCCCTTCAATAAATTACTGGGTTAGGCCCTTATGGACAAGAAAGACTCAATTGGCCCTCATGAGATTCCACCGTGTCATGCTTAAACTCCCAACAACTCCTCTCTTCAGAGTTGAGAGAGAGATGTATGGCACAAAAGGAATTCGCTATGAGTTGGGCAAAAAATAGGACCGAGCACAGCCTAGAAAGAACTGGTTGGCTGATAATGGGCCTTTATAGTAACAAAAGCCCATTCGGTATTTTAAGAGGCAATGCTTTGAGGCCTGTCATTCATTATGTCTAAGGCAAAGATGCCATCTTTGTTTGGTTTGGTCTAAAATCTGGATGCCTCTAGCAGAACTGGACGTTTAACTTCTCTTGGATTCTCATGGAAGTGAATAAACCTGAGAAGTGTGTTGTGTTAGGGGTGCGTTTTCGTGTCTCTGTGCTGCCAATGTTTATTCCTCGGTTGCCACATGATAAGTTCAAGTTGAGATAACAAAAGAGACTAGTGAGAAAATCAATTTGCTTTGTAATAGAAATCTACTTTGACATATTAGACTAGTTGCTGAATGAGTGAAAGATTGTACTTACAATACTCTTCCGCAGTTGGGATGCTGTACAACTGTTGCAAACTTGATATAGCTTGTTGAATTAATTTTTGATATGCTGGTTGGGTGAGTTGTTTCGTCATCATATCCGCTGTAAGATCCATATCAATCATCCTCAGACCCATGTAGTTTTTCTTAGGATCGGGTAAAGTCCGCAACAGATATTGGTCTATTGATGAACTGGCCTGGTTTTCGATTGTCGTTTGGCATATTCACCACGTATGGAGTGGTATCTGTGTTTTCAAATTCTGGAGAAGGATGCTGCCACCGGTGAATGGTGACATATAAAACCGAAACTCTTCTCTTTCCTGAGTCATAGCAGCTAAATCATGCATGAACTGCTTGTGGCTCTAGCTCTTCCTAACAGAAACACAATATATAGGCCTAGAGATATACTGATAACGGCATGAATCAGTTTTTGATAACAATAAAAACTGAGTGGACGTCATATATGGGACTCAAATTGCTCTTCGATCGAGCTGTGTTTGTAATGAGTAGGGCGTCGGAATCAGAAACTGCTCCAGGTTCTCCTCGACATAGAGGAAAAACGGCTTTGGAAGAGATCAGCAACTAGTTTAAGGAAGATAACAAATGAACTAGAACTGCAACACAACTGTTTTTCCACGGCCATGGTTACAAGGAACAAAGATATCGAATTTGAGAAAATAAAGCAAGATATGATAAAGGTGTAAGAAATTTGCAGGGCGGGATTGTCGATGCTTAAATACCTATCTCCATATATATATGATGTAGGTCCTTGTGTCGGAGAAGCACTCAACCAACTGGTCTGTGATAAATAGTGAATACAAGTTGAGGAAACTAGAAGAAATATTAATTGCATGTTACTCTGTTAGGTTGATGCATTGCCACAAATCCCAGTCATAAATTCTTGTTTGATTTCACTTTCAACTCTCAAGTTTGGTTTTGAAGCCCTTTCGGTCTCAGGCAGTAGGGCCCAAATTAACTTGAATCTTCTTTTACAGTACACTAATAGTTATTCGTACACCAACAGTCCAACACCATCACATGGATATCATATTACGTTGTCAAGTGTATGTTGTAGCTAGCGACCACTTGCATGGTGTCTCTGCAGTCTGCACCATGGGTTGGTGCCTGGTGGATAATTAGAGAGAGAGAGAGATGTAGTAGCTACATTGTTGATACATTGATGGATGCATGAGGTGGGGATAACATGCATGTAGTAGTTATGTTTTTGATGAGGTGGGTCTTGAACAGACCTAATGACCCATGGGTTACAAGGCAAAGCCATGTGATCATTGTAGATGGTGGTCCCTCGATGGAGACAGATGGACCCATGCATTTGTGCCAGTCACGAAAGAATTTACAAATAATTACCATACAATCAGTTCGATCCCCACTACTCATTTCAATGTTTACTCAAGTGGTCAAGTGGGATATTTGCGGTGCATCGTGATGTGATGTTAAAGAGTTATACAAGGCAAACCCATGAGGCGTGTTCAGAATTTGGTATATCCATCATCTAAGTCTGTCTAACTAGTCAATATTCATTCATTTGTGTAGGTGATTAGTTTTGGGCCACATTACATAGCGTGTTGTGTATATATATCTACCCTTACTCCCAAAGGAAGTGCATCGATCCATCTTTAATTTCAAGTCTAGCCTTTACACCTCCCTCTGAAATTCAGAGCTGAAGCAAACTTCGATATCCATTTTCGTCGGTCGCTCTTTTCGTTTTCAAGTTACCTCCTCAGAAGCCATGGGTATCCGATTGCCAGGGATGGTTCTTGCAAAAGCCCTTCTCCGACGTTCTCTTTTACCTTCTGCACCAACCGCTAATGTTCCCAAGGGCCATTTTGCAGTCTATGTTGGTGATCAGGCTCAAAAGAAGAGGTTCATTGTTCCAATATCTTACTTAACCAACCCTTCCTTCCAAGATTTATTAGGTCAGGCAGAGGAGGAGTTTGGGTTCAACCATCCAATGGGTGGTCTTACAATTCCTTGCAAAGAAGATCAATTTCTCGACCTCACTTCTCGTTTGAGTGGCTAGTGATCATGAGACGATCGGAACGCAGGAGTTTCAAATTAATTGAAGAGGTCAATCAAGAGAATTAACAGACAGGTCTGTACCTTGGTTGACATTCTCTGCTTCAACATCGCCAGATCCCAATTCTAAATTAACCGAAGTACTGTTTTACAAACAAGTGGGAAAAGGATACATTCAAAGCTGGTGAATGGAGAAAGGACTAGCATTCAACCTTTCTCGGCCGGTTTTTCAGAGAATGGGAAAATTATGCTCAAAGCTGCAGCCTGCAGGGAAAGCACATTGACATCGAGTCGATCTCTTCAACTCAATTTGCAAATTAAGCATCTATTTTGCCACTCCAATGCATAATTGCATATATAAATTTACTTTTGTACATGAACAGGGAGAAAATCTCCCCAATACAAACATCATCCAATAAATTCTTTTTCATATTTATTACAGAAAAATTTTCGGCGGGAATTCTGATCTTGATCAAACTATCTTGTTTCATTTATGGTAACCTCTCTCTCTGCTTTTATGTCATGAGTTTGTAACGTAATTAATGAAAGATCGAGGATATTTAATTTTTACGATACAACATTGTCTGTTGCCCAAATGATCGTGTTATATATATTGCAATTTACAGTTGATGATGGAAATAGTAGTTGACGCCAATATGATCTGTTTCACACCAACTCCAACTCTCCAAGTGAGCGAATGCCATTCATTCAGATTGCCATTTAGGACCTGATAATGCTGAGTTGATGCTATATCTTTTGGCTTTGCTCATCACTTCTTAAAAAAGCCACATTAATTTTTTAATCTTTCATAAATATTATCTTAATAGGTTAATTAATGGTTTTAGATTTTATCTTTTGGATAATGTTGTAATTAACCTGTAATATTAATAATTATGTTGTGTTGATGTAAAATATCCTTAAAATGATAAATCTAGCATTATTTTATAATTTATAATTTATTTTTTGTAGTTTAATTTATTTACATGAATCGAACCAAATGGTTGAATTGTTTGTCTTGTGATCCAATAACGTGACTAATTCTACATCTGGCGAGAGTTTGATAACATTATGGCTTTTAGCTTTGTGTAATTGAAATGTTATTTAAGACCTTGTAATTAAGAATTGTTTGGTAACTTTTGACAAATGTTAATTAAGATGTTTATAAACCCTTAGGATTGTGGGCGTAGTCTGTTTGGAGTAATTCAAGTTTTTTTCTCCATTCTTTTAAATCCCTAACTAACTAGCGAGGACCAGGAGTGATACATCTCTCAATTAGGAGTAATACCATTTTTTTTTCTGTTTCCATCTTTCTTCCGGAGTAGTAGGGCAATAAGTCTATCGTCCTCTTTCCTCGGCCATGAAAAGGAACAATTGAGTCAAAAAGCTGGGGCCTAACCTCCATCTCAGCCCATTATTCACTTTCCTCTTTTCTTCTGTCCAGAACCCTCTAAATTTCATATTTTTTTGAGAAAATTAGACACTTATTGAGTTGGATCAACGTGGCTTCCAACCCATCCAGTCCCACAAAACCATCTTAATTTAGGCTATTCTCCTATACTCGTCCCTCTCCTTTTTCTGCTATAACCAAAGCTCTAATGTTGAAACTCAAGGAGTTTAAATTCTACCAGGGCTGTCAATTGTATCTGGTTATCCAAGTCCCGATTTGAAATTTGATTTGATTATACTGCATTTGTATTTCTAATCTACCCCAATTAAATCTAATTATTTTGATTCGAGTCCGATAATATTATGACTACATGATAAGGCTGTTTAAATATCAAAGGCTCATAAAATCAAGTGTCTAGATAAAGCCAATATTAAATTTCCTTGTTAATCAAATATCTGCCATTTATGATTCATTTTATCAATAAAATATAATATTTTGATTATTTTTAATTTAATCTATTAATAATATATAATATCTGATTCCAATCTAAGTCCAATCAAAACCCGACATATTTGAGTTTGAATTTTAATAAAGTCGGATTAAGAGGTAGATCTGATATGATGATTTCCACCTCATTACAGAACTACCCTCCAAATCAAGCTTGTCGTAACCATTGCTAAAGAGTTTCTGTTCCATCATTCACAAACACTTCTAAGCTTTGCAACCTGAAAAAAAAAAAAAAAGAAGGAATGTGCTAATTGTCTATGTTTATTTTCAAATTAGGGAGATTATTGCTACTACCAGTACTGGATCAGTGGATTGTGATGGTTCAAATATGATATAGGAACCACAAATCGCTTCTTCTGACTCTGAGCCTCTCCCACATAAATGGCCAAGTGGCCTGGGATGGTTCATGCAAAAGCCCTTCTCCGACGTTCTCTTTTGCCTTATACATCAACCGCTAATGTTCCAAAGGGTCATTTTGCAGTCTACGTTGGTGACCTGCAGACCCAAAAGAAGAGGTTCATTGTTCCAATATCCTACTTGAGCCACCCTTCCTTCCAAGATTTGTTAGGCCAGGCCGAGGAAGAGTTTGGATTCCACCATCCAATGGGTGGCCTTACAATTCTTTGCAAAGAAAATCAATTTCTCGACCTTACTTCTCGTTTGAGTGGCTAGTCAGAGGAGCGAAATGAAACAGAATCAAATTAAAGTGGCTAATCAAGAAAATGGATCTCCAGCTCGGTTGACATTTGATGCCGCAACATCGGCCAAGATTGCAAATTTAAACTGCAGTAATGACAAACAAGTGGGAAGAGAATGCATTCAAAGCTGAATTAGAAAAGACTAATATTCAAGCTTTCTCCAGTTTTACAGCTAACGGGAAGATTGTGCTCAAAGCTGCAGGGAAAGCACATTGAAGCCAATCTCTTCAACTTTGCAAGACATCTGCTTGCCACTCCAGTGTATAAATTTAATTTTGTACATAATCAGGGAGTAAATCTCCGAAATACAAACATCATTCAATAAATTGTTTTTCATCTTTATTACTGTAAAATCTTCCTTAATTTTTTGATGTTGATAAATCTATCTCGTTTCATACAGGGTAACCTCTTTGCTTTGGCATAAAAAGTTTTTAGTGGAATTAATGCAAGATAGAGGAGGTTGTACCATACCCATGATCTGTTTCACGAACTCTTATTTGGTTAGACTTAGATTGCACTTCAGGACCTGATAGTGATTGATTGGATGGGATACATCCTTTCACTTGACTTCTCCGGAATGTCCTCCAACGCTTTTTAAACAGTAATTCTTTCAAATACATTCCTAAAATATTTTTTATTGCTTGGTTGTTTTCAAGCCTTTTTCTATCCCCCCCTAATGAGATCCATGTACTTGAATATCCCATCCGAGAAAACTCAGCCCTCTTATTTTAGCCTGGTCATCACTCACTTCTCCCTCTCTCATAATGACACCTCATCATGTATGGCCTATCCCACTATCCCTCTTTCCTCTATGTTTATCCCTATCTCTTCCTAAAATTATTCTTAAAATCTTTTTCTACCAAAATCTAATTTAATCAAGCCAAGAGGCGCCACTATCCCCACTTTCTCCTAAATTATCTATAATTCCTATTGATCTCCTAAATTATCTCTAATTCCTATTTATCCTCTCCCCCACTTTTCATATGTATATATCAAAAGAAAGTTTGAATAAAACAAATTCAAGAATTATTTAAATTATGTAATAACTTTAAAAATATTTATTAAAAACACAAAAAATGTCATAGATTTAATAATATTCATATTATTAATAATTTCATACTTTTATCAAATTCATAACGCAATTGTGTACTAACAATATAAATTATAATTTTACAAAATAGTAAATTTAAATATTATTCAAATAATAAAAATTTAAAATTTAAAAATATTATTCAAAATTTTCAATAAATAAACATTATAAATAACACAATATTAAAAATATTTAATATTAAATAAAAACTTTCAAATAAATAAAATTTAAATAATAAAAAATTTAAATAATGAAGTTATGTAATAAATTTTAAATAGTTAAAATAACAAAATTATGTAATAAACTTAAAAGTAGAAAATCATTATAATCTATTTCGTAATATTTTAATTAACAATAATTTTATATTTTACAATATAAACAACAAAATTATGTAATAATAGTATAACTTGTAATTTATGGATTATGAAATTCAATAAATAAGTAATATTGAAATAACTAAACAGTGATATTATTTAAATAGATGAATAATATTGTAAATAACTAATTTTAAATATTTAGATATTAAAAAATAATAACTAAAACATATTTTAAATATTATCTAAAAATTAAATAGATTAAATAAATAAATTATGTAATAACTTTAAAAATTTTATCAAAAACCCAAAAATAATTATAATAGTTTTAATAATATTTGATAATAAGCATATAAAATATAAATATTTTAATTTTTCTGAAATATTTTTGAAATAATGAAAAATAGATTAAATAATTTAGAGGTGCTTTCAAATAACAAAAATGGGTAATAACTTTTCAAAAAAGTTTTTAATAGATATTAAAAAATAGAATAATAATTGCAATTTTTAATGTATTAATAATAAAAAACATTATTTAACTTATATGAATTCATAATTCTAGAAAATAACTTTCAGAAAATTGATATTTATTAATAATAATTTTAAAATATTAATTAATCTATATTTGTTATATATTTATATATAGTGAAATTTATTTTATTATATTTTTAGTAATTATTTTTTATATTTTTTTGATAAATATATTTTCAATATTTATGTATAAATATAATTTTTTGTTATTTAATAAAAAATTTCAATCAATCAATCAGTCAATCTATTTATCTATCTATCTATCTATCTATCTATCTATCTATCAGTATCGATTAACATTATTTTATGATATTTATTTAATGAATTAACAGTATTAGTAGAACATTGTTTATCAATATTTATTAATTAATTATGTTATTTCTTTAATTAAATAACACAATTAATAAAAAATACTGTTACAAAAAATACATCTAATATAGTTAAATAATTAAATAAATACCATAATTAATAAAAATATTGTTCATTAATGAATTACTAATTAATTATAACAAAGTACTGATAATTAATTAATAGTATTTTCATAAATACTATTTATTAATAAAATAAATAAATTGATTGAATAAATTCCATAATTAATAACAAAAATATCATTAAAAATACTGTGATTAATTATGGTTTTTATTTGTTTATTTAATTTAGGTATTTTGGTAAGATGGGGGGTATTTTAGTCAATTCAGGTCTAAGGAGGCCAAAACAAAATTCTAATCTAATGGTTAGGCTTAGATTGCAGTTCAGGACATGATTGCTTGATTGGATGAAATATCCTTTCACTTGACTTCTCCAAAGGTCCTCTAAGGCTTTTTAAAAATAGTGTTTTCGTGGTAAGAGGAAGAAATTGAGTTACACTAACCTGTAGGGTGTAACTTAACCCCAATAATTCTGAATAATAATTCTTTTTAATACATTCCAAAAATATTTTTTCTTCCTTGCAGTTTTTCTTTTTCAAAGCCTTTTTTACTGGCAGTAATTCATGTAGCGCTCCTTCCCAAATAGTATGATATCGATATGTACCTGAGTTCCCCGGCTATCTGTTGATGTATTGTACACTAAAGTTAATTCATTAATGGATCTCACCTAGGGTATGTATTCCTCAAATTAGGAACCATTAGGTCACCATTATGGGAATTTGATATGCAAAATTATCTACATAAATCTTGTGCTGAGAACCATGAAAATATAGGTTTGAGTATGAGAGCAAGTATTTTATGCCCAAGAGATGCTAGAGATTAAGACCATAGTCACTATACTCCTTCCAAACCCTTTAGATAAATGTGACCAACATTAATTAAATAATGACCTCTATTTTCATTTTTTTAGAGATTACTTGAATAGTGATTTTGTAGGCAGGGTGCCTATAATTAGGATCTATAACCCGATAATTACTCCCCCTCTCTCTAATGTCTCATATGCCATTAAACATGCCTTAAGTTGATTCCTTTATTTAATGTTACATTTTAGATGTATTTAAAATCAAATTCAAATTTATCATACAAGTGAAAGGATTCAAACCTTAGAATTGTTTTTGTAACAATTATAAGTCTATCATTATGCTATACCATAGTTGCTTGTCATAAACATATGCACTTTTATTCTTAAATAAATTATATCTTCTTAAGAAATTTTGGATAATAAATGATAATATAATATATATCTATATATATATATATATTAAAACTGGTCCTGCCATGTCAGCATAGCTCTCCTTGAAGGAAACTCCCTTCCTAATTTACTGTTTTTTTGAATTTTCTTCTTTTTTTATTCCACGTAATTGTGATTAAACCCAATGAAAGGCGAGAGACATTTGAACTTCCAAGACGTCTTCTGCCCCCCTTATTAATTCGTTTAACAAGCTGGAATGCCAGACGTTTGGACGTGCCAATCTTCTTCCAATTTCAATTCTTTATTTTGATTTTTTTTTTTTATTTAGATTTCCCGATTTCATTTGGGTTTTGCAAATAGATTAGGTTTTGTTAGCCATTCTCCAGCTCTAGCTCAAACCTTTGATTTCACTATCAAAGCTCCAGTCATTCTTCAAGACAGGTATGGTACAAAACTTTTCCTCTGTTATGTATATGAGGAACTACACATCTTGGAGTAACACCATCATATGGAGGTACAAGAAACATACAAAAAGACTGCGTTCAGGTTTGAAGTCTTTCTTTTGGATACCAAAACAGGGGCTCCGCCCCATTGTCCCTTTCAACCTATCCTTGAATGATGAAGATCTTTTATGGGGCGTTTTTTTTCTGGATTTTGAAAGGGGGGAAAGTTGGTTGACCAAGAATCCCATGTTTTTTTTTTCAGATTCATGTGGGGATCAAGGAAAATTTATTTTTCTGTGTATAAGTAATACGCATCTCCTATGTGGATAAATAACTTTCCCACCTTGAGAAAAATTTGTCAACACTTGAATGGGACAAAAATGCCCCTTTTAATAATGAATTTTTATGGCTAAAATGGCCATTGCCTTATTTACATGAGAAATAAAAGAATGTGGATAAATGCACTTACCTAGATAACTCTTTCCTAAAAAGCACTTATTTGGGTAAGTGCGCTTACCCGGAAAAATAACTTACCAAAAAGCGAACTAGGCCTTAATGTTTTACATGAACAGGTTATTCAAGTGGTAGTAACAACTAAGTTCATGTACCATAACACAAACCTTCGTTTCAGGCAAACTCTCTGTCCGAAAATCACATTTTAGATGGCAAAACATTCTCCCTCTACCTATCTGCGAAATATCATTTTATTTTAATGTTTGAGAAATCATCTCAAACAGTTCATCTATTTCTTCTAATATCGCTTTTAGGTGAACAGTTTTATTTTTTTACCTCTATTTTATGCATTGCATTCTTCATATAAACAGTTCACTGCTTTTGTTTGAGAAACCAAGTCTCTTCAGTTGCTTTGTGCTATGCATTCTCTCTTTTCTTTAGTTAGTAGTAGTTCAAATCTTTATTCTCTATTTTTCTAAGTGGAAGTTGAATGTAACATACAGTATATATGTTCTGCAATTGTAGATTTTAGAAGCACAACATCATCAAGGCCTTAAGAGGATTGGGAGCTTTGTCTTTGATCACCTGACAATGATACCAGAACAACTATCGACAGAACAGCGAAGGCATGGGAAGATAAATAGACCCCCACAACGACTTACCTGAGTTGGAGAGACGAAGATGAAAATTTCCTTGCAAATGTAACCTGACACAACCTGTCCACGATGGATGAATAGATCGTAATGAGGACTTGAGGATAGCCTACCCAATTGGAGATGAATAGATTGTTGTCGGTGTTGGTAGTTCCATTAGAACAATAGAGATGAGTTTCTAGATATCCATCTGTTGGGATTTTTGCTTAGACAAAGTAGGAGTTTCTACTTTCCTTTTTAGCGTCCCTTTTCTCACTTCTCAATTTTCTTCGGTCCTTTACAAGCCAACCCATGACTGGAACAACAATAAAACTTGCCTAGATTTCGTTCAGAATGGCCACTAGCCATTTTCCGATTAATTGGGCTTGGGCAATTGGAAGTAATTGATTGCGCGTATAGACCGTTTATACATTCGGGTAAGGACGACAAAGTAAATATGCATCATGCCCACACATTATCAGGGATAATTTGATCCGAAGTTTAATTGGGTATCAACCTTTTGGAGTGCAATGATAATTTTAGGGGATAGGGCCCAAGTTAAACAATCCCTAATAAGTTCAACTTAGAAGTTATATGCATATATGGTAAATATTATTATATATAATTTAAATAACAAATTTTATATTAATATATATAGAAAATGTTATATATTTTTATACTAGACTAGAATTAAGTAGAAAATTTAATTTGTAAAAAATCATAGTTTTATAATTAACGCAAACCTCTTTATTAGCAGGAAATGTGCAAGCCCGAGCCCGAACCCAGCTTAACCATCGGCCCTACATCTTGAGCCCGAGCCCAGCCCTTATATAAAGCCCAAAGCTCGAGCCTGAGCCTGAGCCTGAGCCTGAGCCCAAAGCCCGATCTATACACAAAGTGTCTTATTTTCAATATACTTTTATAAACTAATATTATATTAATTTAGTAATAAATTAATTTGTATTTCCTAATAGTAAATTGATATTTATTAATAATTTAAGAAGCATATACATTATTATATTTATTATATATAACATAAGTACTTTTTTATATATGTAATAGTATCGGGCTAGACTTATTTGAGAAAGCTCAAGCTTGAGCCCACAAGCCTAAAATTTTGTCCAAGCCTGAAAAATAGCGGGTCAGGTCGGGTCGGGCCGTCGGGCTACCTGGCCCATGAATAGGTCTAATTGTATACATAAAAAATCATATGAAATAAAAATTTAAACATCTTTTTCATTTTTTTTAAATGGACCTCTCATAGTTTGGCTCGGTTTGCGGCCTGGCCTGGCCCAAGGCTCGGCCCAACATGACCCAATTTACACCTCTACTTGAATTTGCCCAATACTGGGAACAGGGTGGGGAAATTTGAGGATTCCCCATCTTTGATGAGGAATGGGGTCCCTTGCCCCTGAACTCGCCCAACATTGAGGAGTGGTTGCCTTGCCTTGAACCTGCTTGGCATTGAGGATGGGGCAAAAATGGGGTAGAGTGTCTTGATGATGGGGCAGGGACAGGGATGCCGACGCCCTGCCCTGAATCCACCCGTTGTCATTCCTATATAATTGTTAATTATTAGTGAAGTTAATAAAAATGTTAGTTTTTGTAATTATTTTTATTTATTTAAAGTTAATCAAAATTTCATTTAAAAATAATAAAAATAATAACAATTATTAAAATTACTATAAATGATTAATAAAACTAAATTTATTAAAAATTATTTATTCATATTAAATTAACAATAATTATTTTCCATAAATCAACATTAAATAAAAATTCAATTATTAAAATTTTAGATATTAACAATAACTTTGAATAATTTTGGTTAATTAACAAAAACTTTTGATTATTAATTTAATATTAATTAATATTAAATAAAATTATTAAATCTTTCCGACTTTCCCGTGCATCACACGAGCCCCTACTAGTTGATTATTAAAATTTATATATTAATAAAAAATAATACAAACTATATTGATTTTATGAAAATTAATACATTAAAATTTTAATTCTTCCAGCATTTTTCAATGATATTAAATGTGTTTCGATGTGTCACAATGTATATAAACCATTAAAATATGTTTTTGTTTAAATAACTCCATTATAGTTATATAAAACTTACATTTATTGTTATGAATATAGTTTTATGATTTATTTGAATTTTCTAGTGTATTTTGATTTTTCGTTTGTATCCATGCATATATATCCAAAGAGTATCCCGATATGTCTCTTAAAATTATCTTATTGATACATCTTGCGTTTTCGATACTTTGAACCTTGCCAAGTGCTTAATTATGAGTCCAGTAATAGAGGTTTAACTTAGATGGAATATAGAAAGTTGGAATCATATCCATGAAGAAAAATAAATTTGAACATGATTAATTTAGAACTCAAAAAAGAGAAGATGAAAAAAATACTATTGTATAATTTTCAGGGAGGACAAGGAACTTCTTTTCCCCATTCCTCAACTCTACAAAAAATCTATTTACACTTAATCATAAAATTTGATCAATTTCTCATAATAAACTATTCAAGGAAGTTGCGAGATCAATGAAGGCATCTTCTTTGCAGGGAATGGTAAGAGCACCCATTGGATGAACGAATCCAAACTCTTCTTCAGCCTGACTTAGCAAATCTTGGAAGGAAGGATTGTTCAAAGTGGCCTTTAGGGACATCCAACACCGCTGAAGTAGAGTGGTTTGCAGTCAGAAAAAAACGCCGAAGAATCATCTTAGTGTGAGACAAAGCTGGTAAAAGGATACCCATGGCTTCTATGGTGAAGTCCAAAAGGGTTTGCAGAAGAACAACTTTTTGTAAATTGGGAGGACTTTGGAAGGTAAGATGGTATATATATAGGAGAAGCGATTAGAAGGTAGCAATCCCTATCAAATGGTTGAATGAGCGGTTAAGAGGCAATTGGTTGGGTCATGATTTGGGACATAAGTCATGAGGGTTCATCCAAGAAATCCATTCATCCAATCTCTAGTCATCGTATTCCTCATTTGCGGGTTTTAAACTTCTTTTACAGGCATTACTTTTTAGGGTGCAAAAGGGCAAGAGAACTACACGATTATCATAAATTTGTAAGTAGAAACACATGTATTAACTCTATCAGTTTGTCAGAATAGTTCAAGAACTGATAGAGTTCTTGAGGTGGGAGAAGTTCAGAACCCGCAAATGAGGAATACGATGGCTAGAGATTGGATGAATGGGTTTCTTGAGGTGAAATCGCAGGTGAAGGCTTCAAGAACAGAAGCCCCAATCAACCAGTTGCAATGGCTGAAGGTCCAGAGGTGGAAGAACCCTAAATGGCAAAAAGTTGGAAATGGAGAGAAAGGCGCATTAACTGAGATAGGTTTTCCTTTTTTTTTGTTTTTTGACAAAAATAATAAAATAATAGATAAACACCTAATGAAGCAAAAACGCACCTAATAGTTGGGACAGGTATCACACAGCTATTAGGTAGTTACTTAATGTGCTTTACTAACGTGCCTATTAATAAGTAAGCTCCAAGCTTCTACTCTTTCTTTGTCAAATTGTTAATGATGCGTTCCCTACTGGTCATAGGCTGAAAAAAGCAATTAGAGGTTTGTGTATATGTCCTGCCCTCTTTGAGACAAAAATGAAGAGACTTATATTTTGCCCAATTGCAAAATTGGGTTGGTTTGGATCCGGCCAGAGCTTTCAGGCGGAGGTATACCCACACTCCCACAGCGATGTCTAGTGGGCCCCATTGGAATTGGATCGCCCTTGTGATAGTCAGACATCTACTTCCATCATATTTGTCAACATACTTTGGCACATCTGGCTTGCAAGAAATGCAGCAATATTCCACCATGAGATTTAGAGCCCTAAGTTAATTTTTTGTAAAGCCCATATATCCTGGACTCAGATCACCGAAAAGGAGATGGGTCGTCCATGATCCATATTATTACAGCAAGATGGGCAACTTAATTCATTACCACCCCGTCTTTTAGTGGATAAATTAAATTAAACCTCCTCTTGGTGCTGATTTGTGAAAATAAACTTGGATGGTGCTATACTGTTCATATTCATATGGTAGGGGATAGGAAGGCGTTCGGATGTGCTGGTTGGGTGTATTTCATCAATATATATCCCCTGTATTTGTTTCGGAGGACCAAGCCTGGCATTAATTGTTACTATGTTTAGAATGTATTGATCTATGCTTTTAAATTTTTCTGGGACAATGTTGAAGGTGCCAACCTATCAACTTAATTGATAAGGTCTCTGGCAGGCAGGTTGTAGTGGAGATTTATTATTAATTTGTTGTTGGGATCAATCCTGGTTTCATCAGGGTTGGGGGTTATGGGCTACTCTCCCTTTGTGTAGTCCCATGGAACCAAAAAAAATTAGAAGTTTGCTGCATGCATCAGTGATAGAATCCAAACTTTTTAATTTTTGGCATCATGCATGGAAGGAAGCGAAATTATGAAATGCTTCTAGCTCTTCTTAACATAAACACACAATAAACCTTGATAGAGAATTAGAGATACTAAAAGGGGTATCAACTGGATTTTCATACAATAAAAAATGATTGATTATATATAGAACCCAAATTCTTCCTCTACCTGTTCTTGTTTTGAGTAGTGTCGGAATCAAAAGCTGCTTCTGGATCTCTTCTAATTAGACAAAGACTGCCTTGTGGATGAATCAACAGTGACACCTGAGTGGAGTCTAGACAGAAGAGGACAACAGTTGAACTAGAAGTGCAATATACCAACAGTTGTGCCTTGACAATAGTTACAAGGAACAAAGAAATTGGATTTTGGAAAGTGAAATGTGAGAGAGTCGTTTCGATTAATCTACAAGATGGGACTACGGACGCTTATAAACCTAGTGTCTAGTGCCACCAAGGATTTAGATAGTGACATGCATGGAAGTAGGTCCTTGTGTTAACGTTGGCCAAATATATTATCCAAATTAGGTCTAAATCGTCAATTCTTTTGCCTTCAAGTCTGCAAGTAGTAGGCCCAAACTTGAATCCGCCTTCAAAATGAATATGTGTATTTGTACCAACACCATCACATGGATATGTGATTATTTGTCAAGTGTATGCAGCTATACTACACGCTTGCTTTCATGACTCTGTACCATGGGTTGGTGTGATACTGGATGATTAACTAGAGGGGAGGGGGGGTAGGTGTGGATCTTCAACCGGTCCATTGGTTTCAAGGCAAAGCCATGTGACCTTTGAAGATATATATATATATATATATATATATACAGGTTCCTTAACCGACCCAATTAGCAATCAAGCACTTCACAAGACATGCATTACGATTGAAATGATCGACAACAAAGTCAGTCCCACCACTTAACCTCTGTTTCCTCAAGTGGCTGGCCAAGTGGGATTTATTGGGAAAGACGTTCTTTCAATTTTAAGCTATAACATGTACATTTTTTCTGCCCAGAGATCTTTGACAATGAATTACAAGACAAGACCATGTGGTTTCGTGATCGTGTGTTCAAAAGTTGGTATATCCCTTCAACCACTCATTCAATTATCTCTCTCTCTCTTATATATATCTTCCCACAATCTAAAAGAAAGTGCATCGATGTTTCAAGTCTAATCTTCACCTCCGTTTTTTCAGAGTTGAAGAAGCAAACTTTGAGATCCATATTCCGTCACTCTTTCTCTTTCCAATTCCAAGTTACCTCAGAAACTGATGAGGGAAGATTTGGCCCTGACCTCTTGACCACCCAACACGTGGGAGAAGCAATAGGCTCGGCACAGTAATACGCTCAAGGCATGAGCTCCGAAAGGAGGAACCAGTGGTTCGAGCTCCCCAAAAGGAGCCCGAACTCTCCCTTTGACCCCGAGGCCTTACGAGGAGCGCAAAGGGCAACAACCCGAATTGGCCCACCCCAGGGCAGTTCGGGCTACACCTCTATCCGAACTCAAGACTTCACCTCGCACACCACTCCACCACTTCGTCTCCACGCCACCAAACTGAACAACCGTACCTAACACCAAAGGAGTCCGTATCCTGAGGCGGTGCACCTGACTGACTTAGGATCTTACGTTTGACAGTCGCACTTCAACGGCCACCTGCCACCGCCACCTCCAGTCACAAAGACGGCTCCGACAAAGAGAGTAGTGGTGGTTGCCTGCCCCAGCAAAGGTGATGACACCCGAACCGGCAGAAGTGCAGAGGTAATGATACCCGACCCGACAGGAGCTTGGGAGTGAGGGCGCGAAGTGGTTATAAAAGGCTCTCTTCCCCCCAAGAAGGAGGTATGTGATAACTTTGTGCCATCTGGTTTTTATCTTGCCTTTGAGAAGATACTAACTTGAGCTTCGGAGCACTCTCACCGGGTTCCTCCCCGGAGACTACTCGCTTTCTTCCCTATTTCAGGCACCTTTTGCTCCAGTCAGAGGCAAGATCGTTGACAGGTAGGACTGACTGTATTGTGCTCCATCAATTGGCGTCGTCTCGTGGGAAACGCTTCTAAAAGCCTCCCTCTAAAATTCTCATAACCCCCATTTTTCCAAGAAACCCCAACACCCATGGCTTCTTCCAAGAATGTCGGATGTAGCACGGAGATGAACGCCACCGGGGAACAACTTCAAGTCCCCGTGGTGTGCATCGGAAAGTTCATCATCCCCCTTCCGGTGGATGGGATCCCCAGCCTGAATGCGCCACGAACAGTGGCGCCCGTGAATCTTCCCACCATGAACGTCCCCCTTCCTCTCCCCGTTGAGACAACCTTTACCGAACCAACTGTTGTCCCCCCCCGGCGACTAGCCAAAACCAGTTTGATGACATGATGCAGTGCATGCGGGCAATGCAAGCCCAAATGCAGCAGTTCCAACAAGCATCAGCTTCAGCAGCACCAAGTACTGCACCACATCTCTCAGGATCACTATTAACAGCAGTTCCCCCAACCGCCTCTCGAACTAACCACAGCTTCCACCTCGGCACCCCGCTCCGAAGCCGGTTAAGCCCTCCCCTCAGGGCGGACGCCTTCACCAAGGAGAAGCCTCCCAACTTCAGAACCCCTCCAAGAGTCGGGCCTCATCCCCCGGGCCGGAGGGAAAGAAAAATCACCCCCGCCACGCAGCTCGCCGGCGGGTCGGGAACCTCGCCTCGCCAAGTCAGCACCTTGGCACTCCAAGTTTGAGCTCCCGCCCACAGAGAACCAATTCAGCGTCCTAGCGGCGGACTACCAATAGTCCGGGCCCATCGAGCTCGGCAACACCGAGGCCAGCAGCGCCAGCACCAGGCCCACTCAGCAACGAAGACGCCGGCGAAGTCGCCGAACTACCATTCGCGTCCCGCCCGAACTCCGAGGTAAAGAAGAGACAAGCTCGGACGAGGTAAAAGCTGCCCCTATTCTCTCGGCTCCCTCCCCCCTCTCATCAGAACTCCTTGTAGTCCCCATGCCCAGAGATTTCAAACTCCCCCTTTAGACAAGTATGATGGGTCTTTCGACCCCAATGACCACGTCGATGCCTTCCAGTCCCAAATGCACCTGGCAAGGGCCAGGGAATCATGCATGTGCATGGCCTTCACTACCACCTTCAGGGGGTGGCCCCCACCTGGTACAGGAACCCGGCCCCCGGGTCAATAAGAAGTTGGACCCAGTTCATTCAGGTCTTCACCGCGCACTTCATTACCAGCAAGCGGTGCCCCGGTAACCGAGGAGAGCATCTTCGAGGTAGTCCAGAGAGAAGGAGAGTCCATCCGGGGCTACATCAAGCGGTTCAATGATGCGTGCTTGCAGATACCGCGACTGGACCCCGCGGTGCAGCTTGCGATAGCCAAGAGAGGAGTGACACACAAAGAGTTCAAGTGGCACATGGTAGTTAGCCAGCCCGCGACTATAGCTGAATTCCTCAAGCTCGCAGATAAATTCATGAGAACAGAGGAGGAGATCAACCAAAGGACCGAAAGCGAGATCGAGAAAAGGAAGAGGGAAGGCGAGCCCTCCAACCCGGATGATAGGAGGAGGAAAGATCCAGCTCAGGAGGCGAAGCCGAGCCAGCCGTTCCGAGCTCCCTTAGCAGCTTGGACGGACTATACACCCTTAAACGCAAAGCGGGCTGAGATCTTGATGACGATCAAAGACGTCCCGTACGTAAAATGGCCACCTCGCCTAAAAGAGAACCCCAACGAGAGGAACAAAAACTTGCACTACAGTTTCCATAGAGACCACGGTCATAGTACCGAATATTGTAATAATCTCCGGGACGAGATAGAGGGACTCATCCGTCGCGGGTACTTGAGAAATTTTGTACAGCATAATAATAATAATAATAAGACAGGTCGGCAAGGGGAGCACGGTAAGGATGTCCCCGAGTCCAGCAGCAGGCCGGCCGAACCATCGCAAAGACAACCTCCCGGAAGAGAGGCTAGTTCGGGGAACCATCCACGTGATAGTGGGAGGTTCGGTAGCAGCGGGTTGTACTTCGGCAGCGGCCCGGGCATCAATTCGCGAAGCTGCTCGAGAAGAACAGAACCCTCCCGAAGAGGCCGAAGACAGAGGAACCGGTTTTCTTCATGGAAGACGATGCACGAGGGGTCCACTACCCCCATGATGATGCGCTTGTCATCAAACTAAGGATCACGGACTTCGAAGTCGGCGCGTGCTTGTTGATTCAGGTAGCTCAGCGGACATTCTCTTCAAGTTGGCGCTTGACCAGCTTCAGTTGCAGAGAAGCGAGCTGAAGCCCGCAAACACTCCTCCGGTGGGCTTCGGAGGAGAGGAAGTCAGGCCCCTCGGAAAAATAACAGTACCAGTGGAAGTCGGCACATGGCCCCGTGCGGTCGGACTCAACTACGATTTCCTAGTGGTTGTGACCCCTTCCCCCATATAATGCCATAATAGGGTGGCCAATCACTCATGTCCTACGGGCAGTGGTCTCCACCTACTACTTGGCAATGAAGTTTCCTATAGACTTCGGTGTGGGGGTAGCACGGGGTGACCAGCTTGAGTCCCGCAAGTGCTATGTTGTCACCCCGAAGGAAAAAACCAAGGTCGCCGACGACCTCGAACCGGAGCGGCCTACGGAGCAAGGCGAAGAACGAGTTTCGCCCACGGAAGAAACGGTCGCAATCCCAACTTCAACCGCAGACCCGGCTCGGACACTACAGATCGGTGCTTCCGTCCAGGAACCTCTACGAACCGAACCGGTGAGTTTCTTACTTCAAAATTTAGATATCTTTGCATGGTCCCGGGCCGATATGCCCGGTATTGACCCCAGCCTTATAACTCACAAACTTAATACCGACCCCGTAGTCGACCCATTAAACAGAACAAATGCAACTTAGCCCTAGAACGCCGGAGGGCGGTCGGCGAGGAGGTCGAAAAGCTCCTCGCAGTAGACTTCATAAGGGAAGTTCATTACCCGAGCTAGGTAGCCAACCCAGTGCTGGTAAAAAAGGCAAACAGAAAGTGGCGCATGTGCGTTGACTACACCGACCTGAACCGAGCTTGCCCGAAAGATTGCTTCCCCCTCCCCGCACTGACCGCCTAGTGGACGCGACCTCGGGACATGAGTTGCTAAGCTTCTTGGACACCTACTCGGGCTACAACCAAATCAGGATGGACCAGTCCGATGAGGAAAAAACCACCTTCATAACCGAGTTCGGCCTGTACTGCTACAAGGTCATGCCCTTCGGACCGAAGAATTCTCGGGGCGACCTTCCAAAGACTCGTGAATAAGCTGTTTCAGCCCTTAATTGGCACGAAGATAGAATGTTACGTAGACGACATGGTCGTCAAGATACAGTTTTCGCATGAATTAATACAAGACTTAGATTCTGTCTTCCAAATTCTCCGTCAATTTAGCATGAAACTAAACCAAAATCCCAGGGTACATCGTCAACCGGCATGGTATTGAGGCCAACCCGGACAAGATAAAGGCCATCCTAGATATGAGACCACCCCGAAAAGTAAAAGAGGTTTAGAGGTTAAATGGCCGCATAGCTGCTCCGAGCCGCTTCGTGTCCAAGTCGGCAGACCGGTACCGGACTTTCTTTAAAGCAATTAAAGGCAAAGGGTTCGAATGGACCCAAGACTGTCAACTCGCGTTCAACGAGCTAAAGAAATACCTCGCTAGTGTACCGGTCTTAACCAGGCGCGAGGAGGGCGAGGTCTTAGAACTATACCTCTCGGCAAGCGACGAGGTGGTCAGTTTGGTACTAATAAAAGAAATAGATCGAGTCTAACGATCCATCTATTATGTTAGTAAAATTCTGTAGGGAGTAGAGACGAGATACCCGCAGATAGAAAAGCTGGCATACGCACCGATAATTGCAGCTCGGAAATTCCTCCCATATTTCCGGACTCACACCGTCATCGTCTTGACCGACAAACCTCTAAGGCAAGTCTTACTCAAGCCCGAGGTTTCCGGTCGGCCGACGAAGTGGGTCATCGAGCTCAGCGAGTACGACCTCTAGTATAAGCCACGAATTACTATTAAGGCCCAAGCCTTAGCAGATTTTATCGCCGAGTGCACGTTCAGCCTCGAAGTCCCTAGGCCGGTTGAGCCCGAGATCCCCGGTTCGGGTGAGCCCGGAGCTCCCAGGCCAATAGAATCCGAACCCCGTGAGGTAGCAGCCAGGGCGGCATCTCTCCTATTTAGGCCAAACGCGAACTAGGATGAGGAGCCCTAGATCCTTCACGTAGATGGCTCCTCGAACCAATAGGGCAGCGGGGCTGGAATAGTCTTGCACGGCCCGGGTGGCACGAAATTGGAATACGCGCTACGCTTTGAGTTCGCGGCATCCAACAATGAGGCGGAGTACGAGGCATTGATAGCCGGGCTGGCCCTAGCGCAAAAGGTAAGAGCGAAACACATAGTTATCTGCAGTGATTCCCAGCTTGTGGTCAACCAAGTTACGGGCGAATACGAAGCATGAGAGCTAACTATGATCGCCTACTTGGCAATGGTAAAGGAGGCTCTGCTCAACTTCTAGTCACACTTCATCAAGCAAATCCCGAGGTCAAAGAACACCGAGGCCGACGCCCTGTCCCGGTTAGCCAGCATCAGTCACAACGCCATGAGAACCGTGTACTTAGAGGACTTACCTCGGCCTAGCATTCTCGGTGGGGCAGAGGAGGTTGCTCCCATCCCGTAAGCAAAGCTGAACCGGATCGACCCACTCGCGAGCTTCTTGCTAGATGGGACCCTCCCCGTGGACCGCAATGCATCCGGAAGGGTGCAGCGCCAAGTAGCCAAATATGTCATAATAGACGAATGGCTGTACCGACGGTCGTACACGCTCCCCTACCTACGTTGCTTGTGACCTGCCGAAGCCGAGCTCATACTCCGCGACACTCATGAAGGTCCGTGCGGCAGACACTTAGGAGGCAGGGCCCTCGCCCGGAAGGCACTTCGACAAGGGTACTACCGGCCAACGATGAAGGTAGAGGCCATCGAGCTCGTCGGAAAATGCGATAAGTGTCGAAGCATGCCAATATCCACCATCAGCCTGCCGCCGACCTCAAGTATCTCACCAGTCCATGGCCCTTTACGCAATGGAGCATCGACCTCCTAGGGCCATTCCCACTAGCAACAAGCGGGAGGAAGTTTTTAGTGGTGGCGGTAGATTACTTCACAAAGTGGGTAGAAGTTGAACCTCTCGCAACAGTTACAGGTCGAAACGTACGGAACTTCTTTTGGAAGAACATAGGATGTCACTTCGGGTTACCTCGGGTACTGATCTCCCGACAATGGCAAGCAGTTTGAGGACATCAAGTTTCAGGAATGGTGCAAAGATATGGGGATTCGACAAAACTTCACATCGGTCGCGCACCCGCAGTGCAAATGGTCAAACAGAAGTGATGAACAGAGCTATCCTCCGCGGACTGAAAGCACGACTAGACCGAGCTAAAGGGTTGTGGACGGACGAGCTACCAAGTGTTTTATGGGCTCACCGAACTACAGAAAAAACTGCCACGGGAGAGACCCCCTTTAACCTCACCTACGGCATTGAAGCGGTAATCCCGGCGGAGATCGAAGTACCTACACCGCGACTAGAAGCATACGACGACCGGACAAACGGAGATGAGCTACGTACCAACCTCGATCTACCGGACGAGGTAAGAGACCTCGCGTACATATGGACTGCAGCTTACCAGCAAAGAGTAGCTCGGTACTACAATGCCGAGTAAAAAAGCGGAACTTCCGCGTCGGCGACCTGGTTTTCCGTAAGATCATGGCACCCGAGCCCGGCGTAAGCAAACTTGGACCGAATTGGGAACGGCCCTACCGAGTAAAGAGAGCACTCGGGGGAGCATACGATTTTGAAACATTAGAGGGTAAACAAGTGCCCCGAGCATGGAACGTCGTTAACTTAAGATGATACTACCTATAAATTACCAAGCGAAGTGGACTAGGAGTCACTATCGAGCCCGAGGGTTAGAACGACGAGCTAACAAGGACCACGGCACCATAAGACTTAGTCACCTCTTCGGCATGGACACGCAAAAGCAAATGGTCGGTTCGGCAATATAGTCATCGGAGACATATAACAAGGACCTCGGCATCTCGTCATCGGAGGCATATGGCCGGTTCGGCAATATAGTCGGTTCGGAAAAAAGAGGGTGACAACAACTTAATCAAAAGAACGTTTCATTACAAAATACCCCGTTTACATTCCAAAAAAAAAAAAAAACTCTGTTTACATTCTAACAGTCCGACAATCTCAGTCCTCACCCTCGGAAGGCACGTCGACGATACCCGAGGGTCCTACCTCCTTAGAATCTGGTTCACCATCAGCCGCGTCGGCCATCTCCCGAGTAATGCGCGAAGTAGTTATGGCGCTGATGTCGAGCTCGGGGTACGTATTCCCGATCATCCACCGGCTCGGCTTTAAAACCCTTCTGTACGAGCCCACCATCAGGTCGTCAAAGCGCGGCGAGGCGATATAGTCTTCAACGGCCTTCTTCTTGGCATCCTCGATGCCCCGAGAAAAGATCTCTGTCCTCTCCCTAATATCCTCTTGAAGGTATTCGACCTAATGTTGCAAGTCCAGCCTCAAATCCGCCATGTGCTTCACCACCACTCCCATGGCCTCGGTGTCTCTCCGAGACCTCGCCAGCCTGGCTTGTGCAGCGCGAGAAGTCGCTTCGGCAGTGCGGGAAGCCTCTTCGGCAGCTCGTGCCCGCCTCGAGCTCCTTTCCGCTTGGGCCGCTAAGGCATGGATGGAGGAGTTCTCATACCAAAAGGAAAAATAACGGGAATGTTCAAAGAGCAATAGCAAGAAAGGTAATGACAAGGAGCCCAACAAAAAGTCGCCGACTTACCACCATGGCATAAGAGGCAGCATGCCCAGCTACATGGTTCAAAGGAAGCTCGGTCCACGCCGCGACCTCCTCGGGGTAAACGGCCTCCCTACTTTTTTTGAAGAGCGGGGTTCGGCGACAACACGCTCCTGAACTCGCCTTGGCCTCCCGAGCCCGAAGGCCCAGCTCACGTATAAGCAATCTCGGTGTAAGGAGGAGCCCCCATATAAGCAGCCTCGGCGTAAGGGGCCCCCGCCGCTTCTTGTACCGGAGGGGCCATCTCGGGCTCCCCGGGTAGATCCACTAGTGGGTTCCGCATCTCGAGGCAGTTCGGCACGAGTTCGTTTGGCAACTCGCTTCCTCCTCTTCATGGCATGAAACAGGTTCCCACCACGAGTCTTCTCTGCGTCCATTACACCCGCAAAAAGAGCTCGGCGTCAGGAAAGCGAAAGAGCGGAAAGCAAAACAAAAGGCAAGCCTCCGAGCAAGGAACCTACCCGAACTCAGGCCGGCCTGGATGAGCTTGGCCTCCGTCGGATAATGGTGGTATTTTAGCCCAAGCCGGGCCCATTCCCGGAGGCCCTTCGCCATCTCCCTATCTAGTGTAACACCGGCATCGGGGGCAGCCATCCCCCACCCGGTTTGGAACGGCCACCCCATTGCACTTCACACCCCGAAGTAGTCTCCTTTCCACGCCGGGACCTTGTTGGGAAGATCGTGTAAAAGCTTGAAACCCGGGCGAGGAGACAGGTAGTACGCCCGCCTACACCCGGGAAGGGGACCCGCTTGCTTCTAAAGCATTAGAATGGAAGAAAAGATCTCCAGGTCTAAAGGCAAAATCTGTTCGCAAAAGTGGGAGATAGTCCCAACCAAATTACGGATAAAATTCGGGTGGAGCTGGCCGACGGTAACGCCGAAGTGGTTCATAACCTCGACGATGAGGGGGTGGAAAGGTAGGCGCAACCCAGCGACGAGCTGCTCCCGGAATATCACGATCTCGTCAGGACCGTGTCTCCAAGGGAAGTCGCCCGAGGGTATAAAGTAAGTGTATTCCCTAGGTAGGTTGAACTGGGTGATAAGGGAGTAAAGCCCCTCGGGCATCATGGTTGAGGGCCCAAACTTGTCTATTGTCCGACCTCGACGGGAGGAGGACGCCAAACTACCCGAGGCGACTCGGCCTACGGGTTCGAACTCTTCCTCGAGCTCTTCCTCGAGCTCTACCTAGGGTTCACTAAGGTTGTCGGGGGATGCAGCTCGGTTCGTAGAACCCGCATCTGATCCCCTCGAAGAACCGTCTAAGCTGTCCGAGCTAGACATCGGGAGGAAAAGAATACCAGGAGGAAAGTACCGACTCACCCAGAAAAAGCAAACAGACTACGGAAGGTTGACGCGAGATAAAAACTTGGACGCAAGCTCAAGAAGCAAACGCAGGAGAATGGCAATGAAAAGCGACTGGGGGTCCCCCACTATTTATACCCACAAGTGACCGAAAACCGATGGTTCCGATCGAGGCAAATCCAACGGCCCACGATCAAGCCGACCGCACGCCTCCTAAGACCGAGACGTGATTGGCCGCACGTCTTTTGAAACTGAAGCAGCGCCGATGCACGTCTCCCCGAATTAAAGGCGGCAATGACGCGTTTTTCAATTTTGAAATAATGCCCGCTGTCACGTCTCCCAGCGGCGCGTTTTTTAAATTTTGAAATAACGCGCGTTGTCACGTCTCCCAGCATTTAAAGAAGGATTGGTGCGTTTCCCCGACTTTTCGGTGCTCGAGAAACCCGTAAATCTCCCGACGAAGGCACACTTCGCGCTATCGGTCAAACCGGTTCAAAGTACGGGTCAAATCCACCCGCCACCTCGTGAACTCCCCGCGCCAGGGCAAGCCCCTTAGCGCGAGGAGTGGGGGGCAATTGATGAGGGAAGATTTGGCCCGACCTCTTGACCACCCAACACGTGGCGGAAGCAACAACTCGGCACAGCAGTACGCTCAAGGCGCGAGCTCCGAGAGGAGGAACCAACGGTTCGAGCTCCCCAAAAGGAGCCCGAACTCTCCCTTTGATCCCGAGCCTTACGAGGAGCGCAAAGGGCAACAACCCGAACTGGCCCACCCCAGGGCAGTTCAGGCCACACCTCTATCCGAACTCAAGACTTCCCCTCGCACACCACTCCACCACTTCGTCTCCAGGCCGCCAAACCGAACAACCGTACCGGACACCAAAGGAGTCTCGTATCCCGAGCGGCGCACCTAACCGACTTAGGATCCGACACTTGACAGTCGCACTTTAACGGCCACATGCCACCGCCACCTCCAGTCACAGAGACGGCTCCGATAAAGAGAGCAGTGGCGGTTGCCTGCCCCAGCAGAGGTGATGACACCCGAACCGACAGAAGTGCAGAGGTAATGATACCCGACCCGACAGGAGCTTGGGAGTGAGTGCGTGAAGTGGTTATAAAAGGCTCTCTTCCCCCCAAGAAGGAGGTATTTTGTGCCATCTGGTTTTTTATCTTGCCTTTGAGAATATACTAACTTGAGCTTCGGAGCACTATCACCGAGTTCCTCCCCGGAGACTACTCGCTTTCTTCCCCGTTTCAGACACCTTTTGCTCCAGTCGGAGGCAAGATCGTTAACAGGTAGGACCGACCGGATTGCGCTCCATCAGAAACCATGAGTATCCGATTGCCTGGGATGGTTCAAGCAAAAGCCCTTCTCCGACGTTCTCTCTTACCTTCTGCACCAACGGTTAATGTTCCCAAGGGCCATTTTGCAGTCTATGTTGGTGATCAGGCTCAAAAGAAGAGGTTCATTGTTCCAATATGTTACTTAACCAACCCTTCCTTCCAAGATTTATTAGGTCTGGCAGAGGAGGAGTTTGGGTTCAACCATCCAATGGGTGGTCTTACAATTCCTTGCAAAGAAGATCAATTTCTCGACCTAGCTTCTCGTTTGAGTGGCTAGTGATCATGAGAGGAGCGGAATGCAGGAGCCTGAAATCAATTGAAGAGGTCAATCAAGAGAATTAACAGATCTGCATCTTGGTTGACATTCTCTTCTGCAACATCGCCAGATCGCAAGTTTAAACCGCATTTCTTACAAGTAAGAAGACAATATATTCAAAGCTGCTGAATGGAGAAAGGACTTTCGTTTAAACTTTCTCTGGTTTTACAGCAAATGGGAAGATTGTGCTCAAAGTTGCAGCCTCAAGGAAAAACACATTAACATGGAAATCAATTTGCAAAGCATCTGCTTTGCCACTCCAATGCATATATAAATTTACTTTTGTACATGACCAGGGAGTAAATCTCCCCAATACAAACATCTTTCAATAAATTCCTCTTCATCTTTTGTTGATCAAACCATTTTGTTTCATTCATGGATACCTTTCTATTTTGATGTAAAGAATTAGTGGCCGAATTATTAATACAAGATAGAGGAGTGTTATCATAGGATAGATTATGGGTATTGGTTGCAATTAACAGTACTGTTGAAAATTGTGACCCAACAGTTGAAGAAAATAGTCTGGGGTTAGCTTATCTCCCATAAATTCTGGAGTACAGTAGTTCTTTTTAATAAATTTATTGTTCTTGCTTGGAATAATTCATGTATTTTCCCCTAAAATGGTTTGAGATCCAAGTAACCCAACCCCAATTACCTAACCATATAGGTGTTGCATACACATGCAACATAAAAAGGGTCAATTGCTGAAGCCCTCAATTATCAGTTGATTTATTGGACGCAATAGCTAATCCAATAATGGATCCTATCAAGGGGAATTATTCTTCAATGAGGAAACCATTCAGTCACCATGAATTTTGAATTTAATTTGCAAAATTATACAAATATAGAAAGTCAACTTGAATAGTTGCAGGATTAGCAGGGAGAGTGGGTATAATCAAAATGTCGAACAATATGACCTTAGTTCTGATCAGACACCTGTTTCCTTACAAATAAATTTTGTAAATTGAGCACTGCATATTGTAAATTGTGGGTCTGTCTATATCTCAGACATGATGTTTGTATACCGTAAATGGTGGGTCTAGACCTGATGATCTTGTTTGTATACTTGTTTTTTACTTTTTATTTGGCAATTTCTATGATACTGGAAAGATATGGTAGCTGTAAAAGCTTTAGTCAATATGATACCCATGTGAATTTGAATGGATACCAGTTCATTAATTGGTTATAAAGTTTTTAAGTGCCATATACACCTTTTTGGTATGCAATCAAAGATTTAACTTGGAGAGATGGAATATAGAATTATGTCAATCAAAAATGTTTGAACAAAAATAATTTACAACTCAAAAAGATATTGGTAAAAAAAAATTCTATTAATTGATACGGAACTTTTTTCCCTCTTCCTCAACTCTTGTACAAAAGGCTATTTAAACTGAATCATTGCTTTACAAAATTAATTTGATGATTTCTCATAAACTATTCAAGGAAGATGTGAGATGAAGGAAGGCATCCTCTTTGCAGGGGATGGTGAGAGCACCCATTGGATGATCGAATCCGTACTCCTCTTCGGCCTGACTTAACAAATCTTGGAAAGAAGGATGGTTCAGATGTGATATGGGAACCACAAACCGCTTCTTCTGATGAGCCTCTCCCACATACACCGCCAAGTGGCCTTTTGGGACAACCAATGCCACCGCTGAAGCAGTTTGGTTTGCAATCAGAAAAGAGCGTCGAAGCATCATCTTAGCGTGAGACAAAGCAGTAGGCAAACGGATACCCATGGCTTCTACCTACGGTGAAGTCAGAAAGAATTTGCAGATCTAAGAACAAATTATCTTTTAAGAATAGAGAGGCTGTGATTTATGAGGACTTGATTGGAAGGTGAGATTGTATATGGGACGACTAAGTATATATATATATAACTAGAAGAAGCAATCAGAAGTCAAATAATCCCTATCAAATATTGGATGAGTGGTGAAGAGGGGTTTGGGTGGGTCATGATTAGGGACATAAGTCATGAAGGTTCACATGGCTTTGCCGCCAGCTCCATTGTCCTTATTTTAGTTAATTAGGTATTGATAGGGACAAGGAATGCCCAATTATGTCTCTAGATGAGTGAGAGGACGAAAATAGCTTAGACAATGCCCAATCACTTGGGAAACAACGTAGAATATTCTACAACCCAACTTGATGGATGCATGGATAAGCTAGCAGTCGCCCCTTGGTTGTGAATTGAATTATTACAAATACATAACTGGAAATTCTGGCCCTACAGCCTAGCTAGAATCCAACTATGACTTGTTGACTAGCCTGTCGAAATGGTTTTGAATTGTTGTACGTAGCTCCTCGCATAGTCACTACGAGTAGAATGTGCTTTTTAATGTTTTCAAATTTGGGAGAAGGATGAAGGTTCCTACTGGCTCAGTTAGTAAAGCTTCATGGAACAAAAAAAAAGAGAGAAATTCACTGCACCGGTGGCCGGTGTTGGGTTGTTATGGAAATCCAAAAATTTTTTCTTTCCTGCCTCATGAAATCCAAATTATGAACTGCTTCTAGCTCTTCTTAACACAAGCACAATAAGCCTAGCTTGAGAGATACTGATAGCTCATAGCATGCATGCCTCATTTGGATCTTGATGAAAAAATGGATGGGTAATGGTGAAACTCTAATATATTTCTCCTAGCTCTATGCTGTTCTTGTTTTGAGTAAACTGTTGGAAACTTGGAATCAAAAGCTACTTCCGGCCGGTTCTCGTTGACATGGACAAAGACCGGCTTGTGGATGAATCACCATTAATGACATGCCTATATATATATACTGCGTCGAGTCTAGTCAAAAGAGGACAATAATTGAACTTGAACGGCAATACCAATTGTTCTAATTTCCTTGACAATGGTTACAAGGAACAAAGAATTCGGAATTGAGAAATGAAAGAAAGAAATGTTAGATTTTTCGAATAATTGTGAAAGGACAGGAATACCACCAACAACACATGGATGTGTGGTCGATCACTTGTTAAGTGTATGTGTGTAGCTAAGCCAACACTGGGCATACCCCCACCCCTGTACAAGTATACGATGAGTACTCGGTGTGGAAGATTAACTCAAAAAGAGAAATCAAGAACATGTTGCAGTTGTTAGGTATGTAATACGGATCTTCAACAGATCCATTGGTTGCAAGGTACAAATTAAGCCATGTGATCCTTGACGGTATGCAGTTCCCTCAACAGACCCAATTGCTGGTCACTTCAGAAAACATGTATTAATTAGGAATGAATTGAAAGGCGATTGACACTACAATCACTTCCCCACAACTTATCCCAATGTTTACTCAAATGGTCTAGCTTTAGTCATAGTGGGAGGATTTGAATTGAAGTAGTCCATCATGATGTGCTGGCATTTTGAAAATACAATATATATATATATATATATGTTTGCTCTCCAAAAATCTTTGACAAGTCGTTACAAGACAAGACCATGTGATTTCATGATATGTGTTCAAAATTTGGTATATGGATCCGTCTAATCCCTTGTTCATTTGACTGACGTCGGGCCACATAGTACTACTATATATCTATCTACAGCTCTCTCTCTCTCTCTCTCTCTCTCTCTCTTTATATATATACTCTACCCACATTCTGAAAGAAAGTGCAACGATCTTTCCATAGTCTAGCCTTCACCTCTGTACTTTTCAGAGAGACTTGAGATCCAAGTAGCTTCAGAAGGGATGGGTATTCGATTGCCTGGGATGCTTCATGCAAAAGCCCTTCTCCAACGTTCTCTCTTGCCTTTTACATCAACCGCTAATGTTCCCAAGGGTCATTTTGCCGTCTACGTTGGTGACCTGCAGACCCAAAAGAAGAGGTTCATTGTTCCAGTATCCTACTTGAGCCACCCTTCCTTCCAAGATTTGTTAGGCCAAGCAGAGGAAGAGTTTGGATTCCACCATCCAATGGGTGGTCTTACAATTCCTTGCAAAGAAGATCAATTTCTCGACCTTACTTCTCGTTTGAGTGGCTAGTGACCATGAGAGGAGAGGAATGCAGGAGCCTCAAATGAATTGAAGAGGTCAATCAAGAGAATTAACAGATCTGCACCTTGGTTGATATTCTCTTCTGCAACATCGTCAGATCTCAAGTTTAAAACCGCACTGATTACAAACAAGTGAGAAGACAATATATTCAAAGGTGCTGAATGGATGAAGGACCAGCATTCAGCAAGTTTTCTCCAGTTCTATAGCAATTGGAAGGATTATTGCTCCGAGTTGCAGCCTGGAGGAAAATTAAAACACAATGACATCGAATCAATCTCTTCAACTTTGCAAAGCATCTACTTTGCCACTCCAAACTTGGAGCATATATAGATTTACTTTTGTACATGACCGGGTAGTAAATCTCCCCAATACAAACATCATTCAATAAATTCCTTTTCGTCTTTTTTGATCAAACCATTTTGTTTCATTCATGGATACCTCTCTACTTTGATGTAAAGAATAATAATTAATGGTGGATAAATTACAAATACCGAAGTTAGTTTGTAATTAACAGTGTTGAAAATTGTGACCTAACAGTTGAAAAATGCGACTCTGGTTGCAATTCAGGACCTGATAGTGCTTGGTTGGATGAGATCATGAGATAACCTTTCACTTGATGAATTTGTCCATATGGTGCTTCAAGGTTTTTCGATCGAGGAGTACAGAACTTGTTTGTGATTTGCTACCATAAAGCTGTGTTCATAGTGTCTTGTTGGTAGTAGACCTGGGCTCATAAATTTGTATACAGCCAGCTGATAAGTCTGCAGTAGTATAGAGCGTACCTTTTTACAGCCTTTTGTGTTATTAGTACAGTACCTTTACAGCTCCAAGCGCGCATGATTTACAGCTTCACAGTGCTTTTGTGGTATTTAGTGCTACAAACATTTTTTTAAAAGCTGTAGAATTTCTATATAACTATCTCTCTCTATATATATATATGAATTCAAGCTGAATTTGAATAACTCATGGGATGAAAAAGGACCAAAAGAAATTGATGATTGTAATATGAATCCAGGCCGAATTTGAATAAACTACATTAGATGTAATGTGGAGCCATGAAATTATGGCACTAATCCATGCCTGTGTGCTAATAATTAGAGTTTGTGCTTATTTGACAGAACCTTAGGCTGTGTTTGGAAACAATGTAAATAAATGTGAATGTAAAGATGTAGAGTGTAAAATGGTTCATATAAATTGTAAAGTTGGGTTAATTTTACACTAGTAAATTTATCTTCTTACCAAATAGATTTTTAGCTGTAATGAATGCAAACATGAATTTTAATAAAGCATATGCTTTTTTAATCAAACACCCATTTGAATGCAAATTTACTTCTTTTTTATTAATGTACTTTTACATTTTATTATCAATGTAAATATGCATTGGTTTATCATTTGTCAATGTATAAATGTAATGTTGCCAAACACAGGCAAAAGTGAACCAAAGTGCAAATTTACCTTGAATCAGGATTTCTTTACATTGTTTCCAAACGCAGTCTTAGACTCAGTTTGGAAGGAGTATAAATACAAATATGTACAATACAAATACATACAAAATAATACAAAATGTAAGATTTTGCACTCTACATATTTGTATTTGTATTTGTATTCTTCCCAACTGAGCCAATTTGTAAGCTGCTGTTGTGTTGTTTGTGTACTTTCTTTTATTTTTATTTTTTTGAGCAATTTCTACGATACCGAAAAGGTATGGTAATTGAAAAACTTTCATAAATCACACCCGCATGAAGTTGAATGAGTACCCGTTTTGGTTTTCAGATTTTAGGTGCCGCTTATACGATCTTTTTGGTACCCAACCAAAGGTTTAGCTTGAGGGAATAAAAAAAGCTATTATTATGTCAATGAAAAAAGTTCGAACAAAAATGATTAATTTAAAACTCAAAAAGATATGGATAAAAAAAAAAAGAAATCTATTGTATAATTTTCAGGAACTTGTTTTCCCTCATCCTCAACTCTTCTACAAAAAGCTATTTACACTTGATCATTAATCGCTTTACAAAATGTCATCATTTTCTAATCATAAACTAGACAAACAAGATGTGAGATCAAGAAAGTCATCTTCTTTGCAGGGGATGGTGAGAGCACCCATTGGATGATCGAATCCGAACTCCTCTTCGGAACCACAAATCGCTTCTTCTGACTCTGAGTCTCTCCCACATAAACGGCCAAGTGGCCTTTTGGGACATCCAAGGTTGCTGATGAACTAGATTGGTTTAGAGTCAGGAGGAAAGAAGGTCGAAGAATCATCTTAGCATGAGACAAAGCAGTAGGCAAACGGATACCCATGGCTTCTACGTACGTACGGTGAAGTCAGAAAGAGTTTGCAGATCCAAGAACAAACTTTTAAGAATAGAGCTAATAGCTAGGTTGCAATTTGTGAGGAATTGGAAGGTGAGATGGTATATCAAACCTGTATTGCATATATATATATATATATGGTTTTGCCTCCAGATGAATTGGTTGAGCCTTGAGTAGGGACATAAGTCATGAAGGTTCACATGGCTTTGCCTCCAGATCCATTGTCCTTATATTTTAGTTAATTAGGTCTAGATAGGGACATTAAGGAATGCCCGATCATGTCTGTAGAAGTGTAGAGTGAGAGGACGAAAATAGATCACAATGCCCAATCACTTGGGAAACAGCCCTAGTGTCTTGTCTACACAACCCAACTTGACCTTGACCTTGAGGAAGGAATTAATTAATAAGCAGGCGCCCCTTGATTGTGAGTTGCAACAAATACATGACTGGAAATTAATTCTGGGCCCTACTGCCTCTGCCTGGTATCTATCATGCACCCATTCTGGCCTTTACAAGTTTTGTTGTAATCTGTACGTAACGTGTGAGTTGCTGACTGGGTCAAGTGTATGCTTATAGCTAGCTAGTTAGTCACCACTTGGCCGGTGTTGGTGCATGCCCCTCCCTGTACAATGGGTAATGGGTCGGTGTGAAAGACATCTCGACAGTAGAGAAACCCTTGCAGTTATTGATAAGACGGATCTCCAACAAGGCCATGTGATCATCCTTGACGATATATGCGAGTCCCTCCCTCAACAAGTCAACAGACAACAGACCCAATTGCCAGCCACTCCTTATCTCATTGTTTACTCAAATCCTTATCTCTAGTGGGATTTGCAGTCCATTGTGATGTGCTGATGAAAATTTAATTTGTAGATACAATATGTTTGCTCTATCCAAAAATCTTTGACAAGTAGTTAAAAGACAAGACCCTCTAACCACTTGTTCATTTGATGAGTGATGTCGGGCCACATACTATCTATTTACAGCTCCCTCTCTCTATATATCTCTACCCACATTCTGAAAGAAAAGTACAACCATCTTTCCATAGTCTAGCCTTCACCTCTGTACTTTTCAGAAGAGATGGGTATCCGATTGCCTGGGATAGTTCATGCAAAAGCCCTTCTCCGACGTTCTCTTTTGCCTTCTACATCAACCGCTAATGTTCCAAAGGGTCATGTTGCAGTCTACGTTGGTGACCTGCAGACCCAAAAGAAGAGGTTCGTTGTTCCAATATCCTACTTGAGCCACCCTTCCTTCCAAGATTTGTTAGGCCAGGCAGAGGAAGAGTTTGGATTCCACCATCCAATGGGTGGTCTTACAATTCCTTGCAAAGAAGATCAATTTCTCCACCTTACCTCTCGTTTGAGTGGCTAGCTAATGAAAAGAGGGAAATGCAAGAACCTCACATTAAAGAGGCCAATCAAGAAAAATGGATCTGCAGTTCAGTTAGCATTCTGTGCCTAGCTACAACATCGCCAAATCAGAGGTTTGAACCACGATGATATCAAGCAAGTGGGAAGAGAACACATTCAAAAGCTGAATAAGAAAATGGAAGCTTTCTCCAGTTTTACAGCCAGCGGGAGAAGATTGTGCTCAAAGCTGCAGGGAAAGAACATTAACATTGATATATAAATTTACTTTCGTACACTCCAATGTATAAATTTACGTTTTTACACGACCAGGGAGTAAATCTCCCCAATACAAACATCATTAATTCAATAAATTCTTTTCCGTCTTTAATACTGCAAAATCTTATTGGTTACTTTTTGTTTTGATGTTGATAAATCCGTGCATCTTGTTTTATGCAGGATAACCTCTCTCCTTTCGTATTAAGAATTGTAGTGGAATTAATACATGGTAGAGGAGGGTATTGTACCATACATTATGTACCCAAGTTAGATTGCGATTAACAGTTGCCGAAAATTGTTAACCGTCCGGGATGATTTATCTCACCAACTCTCAGTACCTGATAGTGCTCGATTGGATGCTGAGACATCCAATCAAAAATAATGTTTTCTTGGTAAAAGGAAAAAGGTGAGCTATACAGACTGTAAAGTAGATTTTCGATTATGAGTTGGAAATTAAAAGATATGATATCTGAAAAATATTTGGCCAATTAACTGGAATCAAGAAAGTGGTACGAAATTAGTGTTATTTATCAAAATTCATGGGTGGGTTTTGATTGGTCAATTTTTTTTTTCATACCATATCTTTCTTCCATCATAGATTTTCCCATTTTTTCTTGTTTGTTGTATGAGATCAACCTGATTTCTTATTCTTTGGTTATATTGATGCCTTCATTTGATAATTAGGATATTGGGTTCATACCCCTAAGAGTCTGTTTGATTTACAGTCAGAATTGGAATTAAAATCCTCTGAAATTAAAATTGGAATAGTCTATTCCCATTGTCAGTTTGGTTTAGACAAGAATGGAAATAGGAATTGAAATTAGCAGAAATAGAATTTTATTCCTTAAAAAGAGACAGTAATTAGGATATTGGGTTCATACCCCTAAGAGTCTGTTTGGTTTACAGTCAGAATTAGAATCAAAATCCTCTGAAATTAAAATTGGAATAGTCCATTCCCATTGTCAGTTTGGTTTAGACAGAAATGGAAATAGGAATTGAAATTAGCAGAAATAGGATTTTATTCCCAAAAAAGAGACAGAAAATGATCATTCCCTCAAATGATAAAATGCTATTCCAGTAGAAATGGGAATAAGATTCTGATTCCAGCCAACCAAACAGTTGGAATCGAAATAGCTTATTCCAATTCTAATTCCAGTAGGGCTGTTCACGGGTCGGGTTGGGTCAGTTTATAAGGGTTTTCCCAACCGACCCGACTTGGTCGGGTTACATGAGGTGGAAATCGAAACTGACCCACTGGTAGGCAAAACTGACCTGATCGGTTTGAGTCGGGTTGGATTGATTTGAGTCGGTTTCGGTTTTGCTCCTATACAAAAATGATAGAGAAGCGTAGAACTAGGAGGACACCTAATTCTAATTGTAATTGACTAATGGGTTGCCTATTTAGTATAAAAGACTAGAGAAATTAGAAGATATGGCTGTTCTAGTTCTAGTAGAAGAATAGTAAGTAAGAAACTAGGAACTACCGAACTAGAAAACTAATTGGTTCGGTTTGGTCCGAATCGGTTTCAATTTTTACATAAGAAAACCGAAACCGACCCGATATATCGATTTATGATTTTGCCCAACCTAAAATCGACCGATACTAATGAAAACTCGACTAACTCGGATTAGATCGGTTTAATCGAATTGAACCTTCTTATGAACAGCCCTAGATTCTAGACCCCTATTCCCGCAAACCAAACGGGACTATCAATTGATGTATTGATCGGTAAAACTAATTCACTAATGGATCCCATTCCTCAAACTGGAATCATTCGGTCACCACCGTTTTGTATTTGATATACAAAACTCCAAATAAAATCTTGGGCTGAGAAGAGCGGAAACATAAGTTCGCAGAAGATACTTTGTATACAAACTCACGAGAGTATCTGAGTGCTCAGATATTCAATCAATATTAGGTTGGATGTATAATTGGTTTTTTTTTTTATTTTATAGAGTCAAAAAAATTGAACAACAAAATTTTTTTTTTTTAATATTATAACTATACCCCCAGTCAAAAATGTAATAGACTGTCTCCCGATTGTCTCATACACTTGTGAGAAAAAAGGTAAATTACAAAGAGCCCCCCGTATTATGGGGTCTGTAACAAAGACCCCTTATACACGAACAGCACCTCAGATTCTTTCATATTTCTCTCTCTCCCGATCTCTCTTTCTTCCCCTTCCCCCTTTCTCGTATCATTTGGGAAGAATAATCTGACGATGTGAAATTTCAATTCTCCCTCTGGCTGTCGGTCTAAACAAGCCCATTTTAGATTTATAGGCTGAAGCTTTTTGATCGATCAGTTGGCTCTTCTCGGTCAATCCAAGACTCCGATCCTTGAAAATTGCTGCTCGAGAATCTGGCACTGCCAAAAATCTCCCGTCACCACTGTAAATGAAGCTTGCGTCGATACTCTTAAATTCAATTTGGTGACTTGCACCGGATTTCAGCAACAGGTCCACGGAAGGATCAGCATAGAACAAAACCCTAGGCCCTGAGATATCCAAGCTGAATTTTTTTGAAGGTTCTAGAGATTCCGGGGATACGTGAGAGGAGATCCCAAAGTTGGAGTACAGAACGGGATTCAAGGCCTACAACCACGCAATCGCTCTGGCTGTAATTTTGTATTGATGTAGAGTATTCCTTCTAGGTTCCACATGGGAGCCCATTTAGAGAGAGAGAGAGAGGGAGAGAGAGAGGGATTACCACCGATCACAAAGTTGGTCAAAATGGTTCCACACGGGAACCCATTTTGACATCGTCAGATTATTCTTTCCAAATGACACGAAGAAAGGGGAGGGGAGAAAGGGGAAGGGAAAGAAGAGAGATGTGTGAAGGAATCTGAAGGGATTTACCATCGTTACTCTTTGTGTATTGTGAGGTCGGAGAAGATGAACAGTATTTTTCTTCTTATTGTTAAAATAGTTATTATAAAGGTAATACAAGGATTAAAAAATATTGTAACAACGGATTTCAATGAAAAATTAATGAAAGAGGGTCTTTGTCTCAAGGTCATAGTATAAGGAAGGTTTTTGTCGCAAAACAAAATACAGAGGGGTTTTTGTAATTTACTCAAAAAATGTCAAAATTGGAACCATACTCAATATACTCCTTCCAAGACCCAGATAACTGTGATCAACATTAATTAAATAAAGGTAGGTTGCCGAATAGAAGCGAGCTGGTATAATCATGGTTTTGAAAACCGGGTCGGACCTGTTGCCATGGAACCTGTTTCATTTTATCCTAAAACTGTTCTTAGGCCAAAAATCATTAATTTGGTTAGTAATCTATTGACAATGATTTTTTGCTATTTTTTATTTTAATTATTTATTAAAATTTTTATTTTTTAAACCCAAAACAGTTTAAATCCTTGGAACATAGACACTTATTCATTACAAACAAGTTGTAAATTAAGCGCTGCATGCTGTAAATTGCATACAGCCTAACAAGTGTGCGTTGGTATATGGAGTAACATTGAGAGCTTATTCAAAAAAAAAACAAAAAAAAAACGTTTCATAAAGTTGGTTTGAATTTCATGTTAGCGGTGGCAATTGCGGGCTGGTTGGATTGGGTTTGAAGTTCAACCCAAATCATCCGCTCAAATCCATTAATTTTATATTTATGTACTTAAAATAAAAAATTTGTTCTCATTAGTTATAGCTTGGTGCTAATAGTAATTGTTATTTATATAAGTAGTGAAGGTTCAAATTATATTGCATGTATATTATTTTTACACAAGTGGCGAAGCCATTTAATTATGTTTGGGTTTTGGGTTTGATCGAATTACTTGGTTCAAACCGGTCAGACCAACAATTTGAATTATCTATTTGGATTGTCTTCGAGCTAATCACATCAAGAGTGGTTGAACCATTTAGATTCGGATCAGTCTGGTTGGACTGGACCAAACCGGTTCAGTCAGTGGCGGATTGACTTGAATCGACCCTTGTCGGGTTGTGCACGGGTTAGGGACCGAACCAACTAGTCCGAAGCAGGTCAATGGAATCAATCCAAGTCGGTGTAGATTCGGACCAAGTTATGTGGATACGGGTTGGGATGGTTGGACCGAACCGAGGGCCAAAGAAATCGGGTCAGATCTCGGATCGGACTAGGTCAGGTCCATTTCGAGTTCGGGGTTGACACAAATCTGGATCTGGTTGGGTTCGGGCTGGGGTGGTCGAACCAAATAAACTGAACCGAGGTGATCGGGTCTATTCAGATTTAGACCGGGTTGAACTGTTCCATACTCGGGTTGGGTTTATTTGAATTATACCGATTTGGGTAGAGGTCTAAAATGGGTCGTGCCGGGCCTGCGGCTCGCAGGCCATCCTGGGCCGTGTCGCCCTCCCTAGGGATAATTTGGGTGGTCGGCCTGGCACAACCCATGGCCCAAGCCCGTGCAGGCCTGGGCTGTGCCAAGCTAGGCCATATTGGTTTTTTTTTTCGCTTTTTTGTTTTTTTGCTTTTTTTTGTTTTCTTGTCATTTTTTATTTTTTTATTTCTTTGCTAAGTAAAACTAAAATATTTAACTTTCCTTTGGGAACTATTTGAAAAAAATAGGAGAGCTAACAAAGAAATGAAACAAATATTTAACCGACTAAGAAGTCAAAGAAACAAAGACTAAAGTGAATAACAAATTGGAATAAAAATAGGAATTTTATTTCATTTATGATGTAGCGCGATCCGGTCACTCCTAGCTGGCACTCACGTGGCTCCCGAGAGGTACCCGAAACGAGGAGGAAGAAGAAGAATCCCCGGGGGGTTTGCCCGGCGGGAACGCTCCGACGATTAAGTCGGTATTCTATGTGAGAAGCAAAGGGAAGACGAAGGCTAAGAGTGCATATTGCGCAAGTGGTTCGAAGATACCTTGTTCCTTGAGAATAAGCCCCTTATAACAGAATTCTGTTGCATCATGCCCTCCGGCTAATGATAGGGCAGGTATATCCGCCGCTGTCGGTCCGCCACAGCCGTTACACGCAAGGCTGAGGTGGCACGTGCGGGGCCGTCGTCGCAAGGTACGTGCTTATCAGGTGTAAGGCACCTTTTAAAGGTGGCAGGTGCGATGATGTCTAACGAGGGACATGGCTGTTGTCCTCGGATTTGTCGGGTACGGTGGTCGGGCAGGGAGATCTTTTGGCGGTACGCCGAACTACCCTTTCGCGAGTTACCCCGTGTCGGGCTATCTCACGGGCAGCGAGCTGCCCGTGGCAAGCTATGCCGAGCTGTCCGGCCCGAAGTGTTTTCACCCCGGGGTGTCTAGAGGTGGGTCGGTGAGCTCCCCGTCGGGGAGTGGCCCGAAGTCCATCAGGAGGAGCTCGGGTATCGAGAAAGGTCGGGGCACCCCGACCTCGGGGCACCCCGGAGTGCTTTAACCCCAGAGAGGAGATGCGGGCAAGACGGCTTCCGGCGAGTAGTTTATCCGCCCGGTTGCCGAGCTCAACTCGGTGAGACCCCCCCCCCGAGTTGTGGTTATGTCGGTTGCGTTGTCACGCCGAGTCACTGTTTGAGCAAGGTCACGCCCACGTGTACCCGTGCTGCGAGGTTGGGCCAAATCACCCTCCATCAATTGCCCCCCACTCCCCTGCGCTGGCGGTGATGACCCAAGTGCGGGGAGGTCATGACGCGCCGGGTGGATTTGGCATCGGTATTTATGCCGCTTTGTTGCGCGCTCCGTCCAACTAGACCAGTCTAGTGCCCGGTTCGATCGATAAAAGACTCGAGTCGCGTCCAGATCACGCACGGACTTCATGCGACTTGGACTTCGAGGACGTCAAAAACGCGCTAAACCGTTTTCGCCTCGATGATCCCGCAGCTGTGGCTATAAATAGGGGGACCCTTGGCCATTTTCTTCGCCACAAAGCTTTCGTCGTTAGCGTTTGAGCTCGCGCCAAAGGTCTCTTAGCTCGGGTCTTCCAGTTCGGTTGCGTTCCTTTGGTGAGTCCTCTCGAGCTCCCTTTTCCCTTCTAGTTTGTTTCTTTCCCTTAAGTCTGCTATGTCGTCTAGCGTAGACAGCCTCATCAACGAGCCCGAGGTGGGTACCTCGGCTCGGGGTGTCCCTTCTACCTCCCAGCCATCCGATGCACGGGTGGCTTCGGGTCATTTGGCATCCACTTCCCACCGAGGTCGGGTGCCGGATCAGTTCGGCCCTTCCACCATGACTATGGAGAGACTCCAGGACCTCATACAGAAGTTCCATCTTCCCGGGGAGTACTCTTACAGTCTTCCTACCGGTAGTTTCCCATGGGAGCACGGTCCCGATGAGATCGTGGTCTTCAGGGAACAATTAGTAGCCGGTCTCCGACTTCCTCTCCACCGCTTAATTTCTGAGGTGCTGGTGCACTTCAACATAACCTTGGACCAACTTCATCCAAATTCCATACGGAATATTGCTGGGACCATTTCTCTTTGCTTCGACCGTTCCCTTCTTATTGACCCGGACATCCTTAGCACCATTTTGGCCATAAAGAAGAGTGCTTCGGGCACTCTCCCAGGGCACAGACGGTCTTACTACCTATCTCCCCGCCTCGGGGTTCAAGCTTATGCACAAACTCCCAAGTAAAGTCCCGGCATGGAAGCGGGACTACTTTGTAGTTCGGAGGAGCACGGGATGGCCCTTCCCTACCGACCGGAGGGTGGCTGTTCAAGACCCCGGTGTCATCTTTGATGGTAAGACCAAGAAGGCACTCCGGACGCCGGCTCAGCTCGGGTTAAATTATAAAGACTTCACATCCGATGAGAAGCTTGTCTAGGCCGGCTTGAGCTTGGGTAGGTTTTGCTTTACTTCGGCCTTTTGTATGTATGTTTGTTTCGGGATTGCTAATGTTGAACTTCACCGCAGGTCCCATGGAGGCAGAGAAGATTGACAACCAAAGACTCTTCCGCCGGATGAAGAGGAAGAAGCGCGTAGCCAAGAAGGCACACGTTGAGTCTCCCCAAGCCTCGGCCAAGACTCAACCTCCGCAGAATTCAGCTCCGGGGCCCGAGGTGGTAGCGGAGCCTGTCATCGACTTGGAAGGAGGGGTTGTGCCTCAGGGGCCCGAGGTGGTAGCGGAACCTGCCGTTAGGCCCACCAAACCTGCTGCCAAGCCCACCGAACCTACCGTTGAGAGCGTTGCCGAGGCTAGTGCTGCAGGGGCTGCTGCCGGGGCTCATCCCCGCCGAAGCTACCGCCGAGGCCTCCGAGAGTTCCACTCACGATGTAGAGATGACGACGTCTAGCTCGGAGGGTCGGGGGAGTGAAACCGTCCCGAACCCCTAGTGCAGCCTGGAGAAGAGCAAGCTGGCCGCATACCCGGGGGAGGTCGGCGAGTGGGGTGATCTTACTCCCGGTCGGCTTGGTCTCTTCTCTTCCTTTTTTTTTTTTTTTGGTTTCCCTCTTGATTGGTTTCCCTTTTGCAGGTGAACACCGCCATTCGCGCCTTGACCCTTCAATCGGATCGGCACCCGAGGTGGGCTTTGGAGGCCGAGAAGTCATCCCGCACAGCCCATATTGAGTTGAGGGCAGCTCGCTGTTAGGTCCACCGCCTGGAGAGTGACACCTTGGCTCAAAAGAGCTTCATCGAGGTGTTAATGGCAGAGAAGGGGGAGCTGGCCCGAGACAAAGATAAGCCGAGGGCCGAGGTAAACAGGCTTAAGGTCGGTCAAGAGGCTTTAGGGCTTGAGGTGAACAGCCTCAAGGCTGAGAGGGATGCCCCGAAGCTCGAGATGCAAGGCCTCAAGGAGGCAAAGGGGAAGCTGGAGCACGAGGTGGAGTACCTCCAAGAAGATATAAGAGAGAAGGCCGCGATCTTCGAGGGTGCTCTCAAGGAGGCCAAGACTCGGGCCGTCATTGACTTTGTCAAATCTTCAAGGTTTGACGACGTGATGACCGAGGCCTACCGCAAGGGCTTCAAGCTCGGCCGGTGGCTAATCGGGCACCTCTACCCCGACCTGGATACGAGCACCATCACCACTTCATGAATCACCGACGACATCGTGCGTCAGTCAAAAGATGATCCAGATTCTGAAGATGAGGGCGCCAAAGATGAAGCAGAGGATGCTGGCCCAGTTACTACCCCCATGGAGGTCCCTAACAAAGGCAGCGAGCTTCCAAAGTAGTTTGCTCCCTGTATTTGTAAACTTAATCTTCTCCCTTTTTCTTTCTTGTAATCAAGACGTTCTTAATGGAATTCATGTAATGAATCTTCTGCAATGAAGCGAGTTTTTCTTTTTGTCAAAAGTTTGTGCAATTTATTTTTGTCGAAATGGTTATCTCACCCCAAGTTGTTAACCTATCAAGTTGAACTTTCGAAGTGGGTGTTCCTTAACGGCCATCATGGCCCCGAACCGTTTAATAGGGGTAGCCTTGTGTACGCCGGGGTGAGGGACATAGTAGGGCGCATGCCCGACCTGTCCGCACCCGAGGTAGGTTGCCGTCTGTTATCCTTAACAGGTCCAACCCTTTGCATGCCAGGGCGGGCTATTTGTTGTAAGGTTCATGCCCGGGCCGCCTCGCACCTCAAGCGTTGCAAGTACTTAGTTCATACCGATGGGGCAACTTAGTTTTGTATGCTACCGAGGTTTCTTCATTAGCTCGGCGTTTCAGCCCTTAGGGCTGGAGGAGTGTCTCGTGGCCCATTCTCGGAGTCCGCCCATGCCACGGAGGCGACCGGGTCCTGTTGTGCCGAGGTCATATTAGCTCGGTATTCCGGCCCTTAGGCTTTGGGAGTGGCTCGTGCCCTACTCAATTCTTACGGATAGTATTGTCTTAGGTTGACAATATTCCATGCCCGAGGTACTTGTTTCCCTTCGAGGGTCTCGAGCTCGTACGTTCCTTCCTCGAGTACTCGCTTCACTCGGTAGGAACCTTCCCGGCTTGGACCCGAGCTTGCCAGCGCCGGGCTCAGGTACCATAACTTTACGAAGGACCAGGTTGCCAACGCGGAGGTTCCGCCTCTTGACCCCGGCATTATAGTACCGAGCTACTCTCTCGCAGGTAGGCTACGGTCCCGATGTACGCGAGGTCCCTTACTTCGTTGAGTAGATCGAGGTTGGTACGTAGATCATCTTCGTTTGTCCGATCACCGTATGCTTCTAGTCGCAGCGTAGGTACTTCGATCTCTCCGGAGATCACCGCTTCGGTGCCGTACGTGAGATTGAAGGGTGTTTCTCCCGCGGCAGTCTTCTCCGTGGTCCGGTATGCCCATAGAACACCGGGTAGTTCATCTGCCCACAATCCTTTAGCTCGGTCCAATCGTGCCTTTAATCCGCGGAGGATGGCTCTATTCGTGACTCCCGCCTAACCGTTTGCTTGAAGGTGTGCGACCGAAGTAAAATTCTGTCGGATTCCCATGTCTTGGCACCAGTCTTGAAATTTGATGTCCTCGAACCGCTTGCCATTGTCGTAAATCAATACCCGAGGTAATCCGAAGCGGCACACGATGTTCTTCCAAAAGAAGTTTTGAACATTTCGGGCTGTGATCATTACGAGGGGTTCGGCTTCTACCCACTTGGTAAATTAGTCCATTGCTACTACTAAGAACTTCCTTCCACCCGCCGCTGGCGGGAATGGCCCGAGTAGATCGATGCCCCACCGTGCAAAGGACCACGGGCTGGTGAGATACTTGAGGTCAACAACGGGTTAGTGGTGAATATTGGCATGTCTCTAGCATTTGTCACATTTTCTCGACGAGTTCAATGGCATCTGCCTTCATTGTTGGCCAATAATACCCTTGTCGAAGTGCCTTTTGGGCGAGGGCCCTACTCCCCAAGTGTCCGCCGCACGGACCCTCATGAGTGTCACGGAGTACGAGCTCGACTTCGGTAGGTCGCAAGCAACGCAGGTAGGGGAGCATGTAGGATCTCCGGTATAGCCGTTCGTCTATCATGACGTATTTGGCTGCCTAGCGCTGCACCCTTCCGGCTGCATTGCGATCCGCAGGGAGGGTCCCGTGTAGCAAGAACCTCGCGAGCAGGTCAATCCAGCTTGGCTCCGCTTGAACGATGGGAGAGACCTCCTCTGCCCCCCCGAGAATGCTAGGCCGAGGAAGGTCCTCTATGTACATGGTTCTCATGGTGATGTCGCTGGTGCCGGCTAACCTGGACAAGGCGTCGGCCTCGGCGTTCTTCGACCTAGGGATTTGTCCGATGAAGTGTGACTGGAAGTTGAGCAGGGCCTCTCCGACTTTGGCCAAGTAGGCGACCATGGTCGGCTTATGAGCTTCGTACTCACTAGTGACCTGGTTGACCACGAGCCGGGAGTCGCTGCAGATAATGATGTGCTTGGCTTTTACTTCTTTGGCTAAGGCTAGTCCAGCTATCAACGCCTCGTACTCCGCTTCATGGTTAGATGCCGCGAACTCGAAGCGTAGCGCGTACTCCGGTTTCGTGCCACTTGGGCCGTGCATAACTATTCCGGCTCCGTTGCCCCGTTGGTTCGAGGAGCCATCTACATGAAGGATCCAGGGCTCCTCATCCCGGATTGCGCTTGGCCTAGCTAGGAGAGATGCCACACCGGCTACTACCTCACGGGGTTCGGACTGAACTGGCCTAGGAGCTTCGGGCTCACCCGAACCGGGGACCTCGTGCTCAACCGGCCCGGGAACTTCAGAGCTGAATGTGCACTCGGCGATGAAATCTTCTAAGGCTTGAGCTTTAATGGCAGTTCGCGGCTTGTACTGGAGGTCGTACTCGCTGAGCTCAACGGCCCACTTCGTCAACCGACCAGACCTCGGGCTTAAGTAAGACTTGCCTTAGAGGTTTGTCGGTGAGGACGATAACAGCATGAGCTTGGAAGTACAGGCGGAGCTTCCGAGCTGCAACTACCAAGTGCGTATGCTAGCTTTTCTATCTCCGTGTATCTCGTCTCTGCTCCCTACAATACTTTACTAACATAATAGATGGGTCGTTGGACCCGATCTACTTCCATTATTAGTACCGAACAGACCACTTCGTCGCTCGCCGAGAGGTACAGTTCTAAGACATCGCCCTCCTCGGGCCGGGTTAAGATCGGCACACTAGCGAGGTATTTCTTGAGCTCGTCAAACGCGAGCTGGCAGTCTTGGGTCCATTCAAACCCTTTTCTCTTAATTGCCTTAAAGAACGGCAGACAGCGGTCCACCGACTTGGACATGAAACGGCTCAGGGCGGCTATGCGGCCATTCAACCTCCGAACCTCCTTCAACTTCCGGGGTGGTTTCATATCAAAATTGCCTTAATCTTATCCAAGTTGGCCTCAATGTCGCACCGGTTAATGATGTATCCTACGAACTTGCCCAAGGTCACACCGAATACACACTTGTTTGGGTTCGGTCTCATATTAAACTTACGCAAAATTTCAAAAAACAAAATGCAAATCTTGTATTAATTCATGTGAGAATTGAGTTTTGACAACCATGTCGTCTACATAGCATTCTACTTTACCGCCAATTAATGGTGCAAATAACTTATTTACAAGCCTTTGAAAGATTGCCCCCGCGTTTTTCAACCCGAAGGGCATAACCTTGTAACAAGTATAGACCGAACCCCGTGATGAAGGTAGTCTTTTCTTCGTCCGCCGGGTCCATCTTGATTTGGTTATACCACGAATAGGCATCCAAGAAACTTAGCAACTCATGCCCCGAGGTCGCGTCCGCCAAGCGGTCAATTCGGGGGAGTGGGAAGCAGTCTTTTGGGCAAGCCCGGTTTAGGTCGGTGTAGTCGACGCACATGCGCCACTTGCCGTTGGCTTTCTTACCAGGACGGGGTTGGTTACCCAGCTCGGGTAATGGATTTCTCTCATGAAGTCAGCTGCGAGGAGCTTCTCGACCTCCTCGTCGTCCGCTTTCCACCGCTCCGGGGCTAGGTTGCGTTTCTTCCGTCTAACGGGCCTAACTACAGGATCAGTATTCAGCTTGTGAGTTATAAGGTCGGGGTCTATACCGGGCATCTCTGTCGCGGACCATGCAAAAATATCCAAATTTTGAAGTAAGAAACTTACCGGTTCGGATCGTAGAGGTTCCCGGACGGAAACGTCGATCCGAAGCGTCCGAGCTGGGTCTGCTGCTAAGGTTGGAACTGCAACTGTTTCTTCCGTGGGCGCGACTCGTTCTTCGCCTTGCTCCGTAGGCCGCTCCAGCTTCGAGGTCGTCGACCACCTTGGTCTTTCCCTTCAGGGTGGCGACATAGCACTTGCGGGACTCGAGTTGGTCGCCCCGCCCTCCCCCCACACCGAAGTCCGTAGGGAACTTCATTACCAAATGGTAAGTGGAGACCACCGCCCGTAGGATATGGGTGATCGGCTGACCTATTATGGCATTGTATGGGGAGGGGGTCGCGACCACCAGGAAGTCGTGGTTGAGTCCGACTACGCAGGGCCATGTGCCGCCTTCCACAGGTACTGTTATTTTCCGAAGGGGCCGGACTTCTTCTCCGCTAAAGCCCACCAAAGGAGTGTTCGCAGGTTTCAAGTCGCTTTTCCGCAACTAAAGCTGGTCGAACGCAGCTTTGAAGAGGATATCTGCCGAGCTGCCCGAGTCAACGAGTACGCGCTTGACCTCGAAGTCGTTGATCCTTAGCTTTATCACCAGTGCGTCATCGTGGGGGTAGTGGACCCCTTGCACGTCATCTTCTCGTGAAGAAAATTGACTCTTCTGTCCTCGGCCGCTTCGGAGGATTCCGTTCTTCCCGGGCGGCTTCGCGAACCGACGTCCGAGCTGCTGCTGAAGTGCAACCCACGACGATCGAACCTCCTACTATAACATGGATGGTGCCCCGGACCGGCCTCTCTTCCGGAGGCTGCCTCCGTGACTGTTCGGCCAGCCCGCTGCTGGACTCGAGAGCATCCTTACCGTCCTCCCCTTGCCGATCTGCTTTATTATTATTATTGTTGATTTCCCCTCAAACGGGGTGGCCACTTCACATACGGGACGTCCTTGATCGCCATCAGGATTTCAGCCCACTTCGTGTTCACTGAGGTGTAATCAGTTCGGTCCGCTGTAGGAGCTCGGAACGACTGATCTGGCTTTGCCCCCCGAGCTACATCCTTTTTCTTTCAGCTGTCCCCTTGGTTGGATGGCTCTCCTTCCCTCTTCCTCTTTTCAGGCGCGCTCTCGCCCTTTTGGTTGATCTCCTCTTCGGTAGCTATGAACTTGTCCGCGAGCTTAAGAAAGTCAGTTATGGTCGCTGGTTGGTTGACGACCATTTTCCATTTGAACTCTTTGTGCGTCACACCTTTCTTAGCTGGTGCAAGGCACACGGCAGGGTCCAGGCGCGGTATCTACATGCAAGCATCGTTGAACCGCTTGACGTAGCCCCGGATGGATTCTCCTTCTCTATGCACTATGTTGAGGAGGCTTTCTTCAGTTCGCGGGCACCGCTTACTAGTAACAAAGTGGGACGTGAAAGCCTGCGCGAACTGCGCCCAACCTCTTGTCCAATGAAGACAGTAGGAAGCTAGGGTTGTTCCCTGGAGTTATCCATCTCCGTGCTTCATCCGATGTTGCTAGAGGAAGCCATGAGTGTTGAGTTTCTGGAGAGTAAAGAGATGTGAAAGTTTGGAGAAAGGCTTTTCGAAGCGCTTCCCACAGATGGCGTCAAATGATGTAGCGTGATCCGGTCACTCCTAGTTGGCACTCACGTGGCTCCTGAGAGGTACCTGAAACGAGGAGGAAGAAGAAGAATCCCCGGGGGGTTTGCCTGGCAGGAATGCTCTGACGATTAAGTCAGTATTTTGTGTGAGAAGCAAAGGGAAGACGAAGGCTAAGAGTGCAAATTGCGCAAGTGGTTCGAAGATACCTTGTTCCTTGAGAATAAGCCACTTATAACAAAATTCCGTTGCATCAGGCCCCCTGGCTTCTGACAGGGCAGGTATATTCGCCACTGTCAGTTTGCCACAACCGTTACAGGCAAGGTTGAGGTGGCATGCGTGGGGCCGTCGTCGCAGGCTATGTGCCTGTCAGGTGTAAGGCACCTTCTAAAGGTGGCAGGCGCGACGATGTCTGACGAGGGACATGGCTGCTGTCCTCAGATTTGTCGGGTATGGTGGTCGGGCAAGAGATCTTTTGGCGGTACGCCGAACTACCCTTTCGTGAGTTACCCTGTGCCGGGCTATCTCATGGGCGGCAAGCTGCCTGTGGCAAGCTATGCCGAGCTGTCTGGCCCGAAGTGTTTTCACCCCGGGGTGTGGTGTCTAGAGGTGGTTCGGTGAACTCCCGTCGGGGAGTGGCCCGAAGTGTTTTCACCCCGGGGTGTGGTGTCTAGAGGTGGTTCGGTGAACTCCCGTCGGGGAGTGGCCCGAAGTCCATCGGGAGGAGCTCGAGTATCGAGAAAGGTCAGGGTACCCCGACCTCGGGGCACCCCGAAGTGCCTTAACCCCGGGGAGGAGATGCAAGCAAGACAGCTTCTGGCCAGTAGTTTATCCGCCTAGTTGCCGAGCTCAACTCGGTGAGACCCCCCCCTTCCCCTCCCCCCCGAGTTGTGGTTATGTCAGTTGCGTTGTCACGCTGAGTCACTGTTTGAGCAAGGTCACGCCCACGTGTACCCGTGCTGCGAGGTCGGGCCAAATCACCCTCCATCAATTTAAATTTGCATGATACAAAGAATATAAAAAATTATGTTTTTAAAAGTCAAATAAATTAAATAAAATCAAAACAAAATTTACAACAATTTAAAAAAAATGCTATACAACTATTGAGTATACAAAAAATATTGACATTATCATTTTCTCCTATTGTTCTTGACTTTGATCATTGTAGGAATTGAAAATGGTGGAGGATAGGACTATTTAGATGAATTGTTGAATTGGTGTGAAGAGAATGGTGGAGGGTAGGGCTATTTATAGGAATTAAAAATAATTCAATTGTCCAAAATACCCTAGAAATGAGTCATTTTTTAGTTGTTGGGAGGGATATTTTGGTCATTGTAAAGTTATTTATCATTTTACCCAAAATGTCCCCCAAACTAGTTGTTATATAGCTGTTGGGGGGCATTTGTGTCATTTTTTCTTCCCTTTAAAACCAAAATACATGAATACCTTCCTATATAGTTGTTTATAGTTGTTTTGGGGTATTTCTATAAAAAAATCCCCCTATATAGCTACGGGCCATGCCGGCATGTGGGCCGTTGGCCTGGAACCCCTGGCCAAGCACGACCTAGACCATCATGCTAGGCCTGGCACGGTCCACATGCCGTCATGCCGTGTCATGCTAGGCCGGTCCAAATTCGTGTCGGGCTACACGCAACATGACCAGATTTACACATCAAGATTTGGGTGAAATGTGTTGATTCGAGGCAAAACTAATTTTAGTCAATAATTAATAGAAAGTTAATGCATTAATTATAATTTATTTTCACTCAAATGAAGAAAATTAAAAAATGACTAAAAAATTAATACTTGTATCTTTAATGGTTAACCTAATAGTTCTCCACAACCCAATCCATTTAAATAGACCCGATGGGGATCAACCAATTTCCAACCCGCCAAGTAAATAGATGGATTGTGTGAATTAGATATTGGGTGGAGTGAGTGGGTTCAGGGGGTTGGGTGAAAAATTGCCACCCCTAATCATATTTTTATTTGAGGCTAAGTTAAAGTCTAAATTCAAGCCATTTTTATTATTTAAAAAATATTTATGTCATTTATGATTCATTCTATAAATAATATATAATATCCAAATCCTTTGTTCGATGGAAACGGGTCGGATTCAAATCCGATTAATCAGATTTTTGAAAAAACAAAAACATGTCTTCTTCATCCTAGACAATCACTTCTCGTAACTTGGAAAGAAAGGTCGATAATTTGTTTTCTCCACTTACAAGGAAGTTTTTGTTCATCTTTAAATGATTTGGTGCACTATAATTCAGCTGTCCTAAACGCCCAATTATTAACCATTTAACCATATCCTTCGGTAATCAGTAAATCACAGGGCAATGGGCCCTCATAGACAAGAATGGTTCAATGGGCCATTATAAGATTCTTCTATGTCAAGCTTAAGGTCGCAGAAACTTCGCTCTACGGAATGCGTTTTCTTCGGTGGAAGGATCTTTACGGTTTCAAATATTTTGCAAAAGATTGTTGAACATGGGGCTAGGCACAAAAACTTGCAGTGCTTTTCGCAGTAGTGAAATACAACTCTAGAAAATAACTTTATAAATGGTCTGCCAAGTTAAGGTGGTAAGGTAAGGGAAGGCGTTCAGATGTGCTGGTTGGGTGAGTTTCATCAAAATATATATCCTCATATTTAAGTTTAATTTGGAAAGAGTACAAATATATATATTAAAACTGTTTCTGCTATGAACTTCCCAAGTGTCTCCCGCCCATGTATGTCATTGATTCCACCTACAAGGCATTAATCTCGTTAATTTGAATTTCAAATTTGGTCAAAAATCCATTAATCTCCATTAATTTTTGGCAGCCTTCCCCATAAATCTCGTTAATTTGGGCTATAATAGGCAAACCACAAAAATTCCATGAATTTCTGCTATCTTCGTCATTAATCCCATTAAATTAAGCCCCCTATAAACCACAACACACAAAATTAATATTATAATACTCTATTCGGAAGGATGGAATCCTGCTCTGTGCTCACCCGATTGATCCTTAGCATTCAATATGTTGCACACAAACATTCCTAACGAGTCTCTGTTTCCATAGGAATTTGGATGCTAAGATTCAGATTCGTTCTCACTTCCATTTTACCCTTCATAGATCAGAGGATGATCTAAAACAAGATTTACTGAAAGGGAAGCATGCCTTTCGGTAATAAAAAATGAAAACAAATAATCGGATCCTCATAAAACCCGTTTTAACGATCGGGCAAAAAAGACGACGAGCGCGACGAACCCGTGTTTCGGACGGTTCGCACTAACAGTGAATCATAGGTTGTATAAAATCAGTAGCAGTAATCAATTAATCAATAATAATAGAATTAACAGTCATTAATAAACGTTATTATCAGAAAAATACAAAAGTCAACTGTAGGTCTGTAGTTAACAGTAATTATTTTTAAATTACAATTAAATAATTACAGTATTTCCAAATTAACAGTAATTTAATAATTACAATATTTTTCTTAATTAAAGTATTTTCCATAATTTTTAATAATCTACATAATTACCAAAAATACAGTATTTATTACAGTATTTAATTAAATTAACAATATATTCAATAAAACGGTATTTTGTTAATTACAGTATTTATTTAAAAACAATGTATTTATATTACTTTTTAAAAAATGTATTTACAAAAACCAAGAAAATTAACAGTAATTATTTTTTAAAATTACATTTAATGACGTTTAAATAATTACAGTATTTTAATAATGTCGTATTTACTAATTACAAGTATTAATAATTACAGTATTTATTAAAAATAATGTATTTATTAATTAACAGTAATTTAACAATTACAATGTTTAAAAATTATAGTATTTGTCATAATTTTTAATAATTAAAGTATTTAATTGAATTTACAGTATTTTCAATAAATTAAATAACAGTATTTTCAAAAAAATAGCCAAAAACAAAGTAACAAAAATAAACTGTAATTAATATTAATTATTAAAAAATTAACAGTAACTATTTTTTGTAATTAACATTATTTTTTATAATGTTTAATAATTAACATTAGTGTGGAAAATACAGTTTTTATTAATTAATAGTATTGAATACAGTATTTAATTATAATTATAAGTAATTATCAGAAAATTAATAGTAATTATTTTGTATAATTAACGGTAATAATTTATATAATTAACAAAAATCAACACACAGTAATTTTATAATTAACAGTACTTATTAAAAATTACAGTATTTATTAATTAACAGTATTTTCGATAAATGCAGTACTTAGTTAATTAATAGTATTTATTAATTAATATTAAATACAGTATTTAGTTATAATTAATGAACAGTATTTATTACTTAACAGTATTTAATTATAATTAACAGTAGTTATCAGAAAAGCAACAGTAATTATTTAACAGTAGTTATCAGAAAATTACATTTATTTACATTTAAATAATTACAGTATTTCAAATAATTAATATTATTTATTAATTAACAGTAATTACATTTATATAATTATCAGAAAATTAACAGTAATTATTTATATAATTAAAAAAATAAACATATGGTTATTTTAAAATTATTAAAAAATTACCTTTAATTACACTTAAATAATTACTGTATTTTTAGTAATTAGCAGTATTTATTAATTAGAAGTATTAGTAATTACAATAGTTATTAAATAATTATTTTATAATTAAGAAAAATCAACATATGGTTATTTTATAATTAACAGTAATTATTTTTAAAAAATTACATTTAATTACATTATATGTTATTTTATAATTAACAGGAATTATTTTTAAAAAATTACATTTAATTATATTTATATAATTATAATATTTTTAATAATTGGGTATGGCAATTCATACTTTGATATAGTGACAAGTGAATGCAACATTTAAACTAGGGATAGCAATTTTTACCATACTCAGTGGGTACCCATCCCTACCCTCCTGAATGACAACAATGAGACAGGTTTTTTTGCTTGAAGAATGGGTTTTGAGGTTTTACAACCCATACGGGTACAGGTTAGTTTAATTAATAGTATTTTTCATAATCACAATAGTTTTAATAATTAACAGTATTAATTAATTAATATTATTAATTACATTAATAATTAATAAAAAGTAACAATTGTTTATAACTTAAGCAACTATTAGATCTATAAATTTGCAAGTTCAAGCAACTATTCTCTTTTGAGTTAGGTCTAGTTGAGATATGCACCATGCCCACACATTATCAGGGATAATTAGATTCGAAATCTAATTGAGTATCAAACTTTTGAAGTCCAATGATGGCTTTAGCGGATAGGACCCAAGCCAAATAACCCTAATAAGCTCAACTTGGAAGTTATATGCATATATGGTAAATATTATTATATAATATTTAAATAACAAATTTTATATTAATATATATAGAAATATTATATTTTTTATACTAGACAAGAATTAAATAAAAAATTTAATTTGTAAAAAATCATAATTTTATAATTAACACGGGCCTCTTAATCAACAGAAAATATGCAAGCCCAAGCCCAGCCCTTATATAAAGCATGAAGCTTGAGTTTGAGCCCGAGCCCGAAGCCTAATCTGTACACAAAATGTCTTATTTTCAATATACTTTTATAAACTAATATTATATTAATTTAGTAATAATTTAATAAATTAATAAAGTAATTTATATTTCCTAATAGTAAATTGATATTTATTAATAATTTAAGAAACATATATATAGATATTTATATTTATTATATATAACATAAGTACTTTTTTATATATGTAATAGTATTAGGTTGGGCATATTTAAGAAACCTCGAGCTTGAGCCCACGAGGCTGAAATCTTGTCCAAGCTTGGAAAATAACAAGTTAGGTTAGGCCGAGCCATTGGGTTACCAGGCACATGAATGGGCTTAATTGTATATATAAACAACTATATACATCAAAAATCATATGAAATAAAAATTTAAACATCTTTTTCTATTTTTTTTAAATGGACCTCTCATAGCTTGGTCTGATCTGTGGCCTGGCTTGGCCCAAGGCTCAGCACATGGACCAACCCAGCCCACGGTATGGCACGGGTCCGTGTGGACTCGGGCCGTTGGCCGTGCTAAACTGATCCCCCAAATTATCCTAGGGGGGGAGGCATGACCCATGACACCCCATGGGCTAGCACGACATAGCCCACACTTTGTGTTGGCCACATGCGAGTTGTGCCATGTCGGCACAGCACGACCCGATTTACACCTTTACTTGAACCCGCCCAATACTGGGGACGGGGCGAGGAAATTTGAGGATCCCCATCCTTGATGAGGAGTGGAGTGCCTTGCCTTTAAACTTGCTCGACATTGGGGAGTGGTTGCCTTGCCTTGAACCTGCCTGACACACGGGGACAAGGCGAGGATGAAGTAGAGTGTCTTGACTATGGGGCAGGGATAAGGATGGGGTACCCCGCCCTGAACCCACTCCGTAGTCATTCCTATATAATTGTTAATTATTAGTGAAATTAATAAAAAATGTTAACTTTTGTAATTATTTTTATTTATTTAAAGTTAATTGAAATTTCATTTAAAAATAATAAAAATAATAACAATTATTAAAATTACTACAAATCATTAATAAAACTAAATTTAATAAAAATATTTATTCATATTAAATTAATAATAATTATTTTCTATAAATCAACATTAAATAAAAAATACAATTATTAAAATTATAAACATTAACAATAACTTTGAATACTTTTAGTCAATTAACATCAAATTTTGATTATTAATTTAATATTAATTAATAGTAAATAAAATTATTAAATCTTTTAGATTTTCATGCATCGCACAGAACAAAAGAGAACAGTGACACCTGGGTGATTTTGGATCTTTTAGAGAAGCTGATTTTGGATCTACTTGACATAGACATAGACAAAGACTGCATCGTGGATGAATGAATAGTGACACCTGGGTGGAGTCTAGTCAAATTAAAAGAGAACAACGATTGATCTAGAAATGCAATATACCAACTGTTTTGCCTTGACAACGGTTTACAAGGAACAAAGAATTTGGAATTGAGAAAGCGAGATACGTGAGAAGTTTTCAATAAATCTGCAAGATAGGACCACCGACGCTTATATACCTAGTGGGTAGTGGCGTAGTGCCATCTTGGATTTAGACAGTGACATGAAAGTAGGTCTGTCTAGCGGTCCTTGTTGGTCAAATATTCTAACCAAATTAGGTCTGGTATTTCTATGGATCAGCTTATAATAATAGTAATATGCCTTTTACAAATAATAATAATAATAATAATAATAATAATAATGTATGTTTGTTGTGGAAGTTGCATGGAAACATTGGATGTTACTCTATTAGCTTGATGCATTCATCCGTTGTTGCACAAATCTCAATCATCATTTACTTTGCTTTTAAGTCTGTAAGTAGTAGGCCCAATTTAAACTTGAATCTGCCTTCAAAATGAATCTGTGTTTGTTCCAACACCATCACATGGATATGTGGTTATTTGTCAAGTGCATGCTTGTGGTTGTAGCCAGCCACTTGGTCCATGCCTCTGTACCATGGGTCTGTTGATGAATAACTTTTGAGAGAGAGAGAGATCTTCAACCGGTCCACTGGTTGCAAGGCAAAAGCCATGTGACCCTTTAAGATATGCAGGTTCATCAACAGACCCAATTGGCAGTCAAGCAGTTACTTCACAAAACACAAATGAAAGGATCGACAACACAGTCAGTCCCACCACATGCCCAATAATGTTTCCTCAAGTGGCTGGCCTCGGCTACATATTATCTCTATATATAACTACCCACATGCCGAATGAAAGTTCATCGGTTCTTTCTGGTTTAGCCCTTCACTTAGGTGCTTTCAGAACTGAAGCAAACTTTGAGATTCATATTAGTCATTCATTCTTTTCTACAAGTAACCTCAGAAGCCATGGGTATCCGATTGCCTGGAATTGTTCATGCAAAAGCAATTCTTCGACGTTCTCTTATTTCACCTTCTGCACCAACCGCTAATGTTCCCAAGGGCCACTTTGCAGTCTATGTGGGTGAGGCTCAAAAAAAGAGGTTCATTGTTCCAATATCCTACTTGAGCCACCCTTCCTTCCAAGATTTGTTAGGCCAGGCAGAGGAAGAGTTTGGATTCCACCATCCAATGGGTGGTCTTACAATTCCTTGCAAAGAAGATCAATTTCTCGACCTTACTTCTCGTTTGAGTGGCTAGTGATCATGAGAGGAGAGGAATGCAGGAGCCTCAAATGAAGTGAAGAGGTCAATCAAGAGAATTAACAGATCTGCACCTTGGTTGACATTCTCTGCTGCAACATCGCCAGATTGCAAGTTTAAACCACACTGGTGACTGGTTAGTGGTTACAAACAAGTGGGGAGGCAATATATTTCAAAGCTGCTGAATGGAGAAAGAACTGGTATTCAAGCTTTAATTTTCTCTGGTTTGCAGAGAATGGGAAGATGATGCTCAAAGCTACAGGGAAAGCACATTGACATTGTAATCAATCTCTTCAACTTTGTAAAGGATCTGCTAGCCACTCCAATGTATAATTTTATTTTTGTACATGACTAGGGAGTAAATCTCCCCAATACAAAATCATTCAATATAACTCATTTTCATCTTTTGTTGATCAAACCATCTTGTTTCATGCATGGTATCCTCTCTACTTTGAAGCCAAAAATTAGTGGCGGAATTAATATAAGATAGAGGAGCATTGTACGATATATTTTGTGTACCCAAGATGACCTTTCTCTCAAATTAGGAATTAACACCTGGTTGATCTTTCTCGCGAATTTCTAATGAGTTCGACTAATTACATCGAAATTCAGGACTGGATAGTGCTTGATTGGGTTAGATATCCTTTCCCTTGGTTTCTCCAAAAATTCCTTCACCAGTTTTTTCTATTTTCCAAATTTATTGCTTTTCTCAGTGTTTCTTTGGTAAAAAGGGAGAATTTGAGCTACATTTATCTGGGATAGCTTGCCCCTAATAATCCTGAAAAGTTATTCTTATTTATAAATTCCAAAAATATTGTTGTTTCATGATTGGAGTAGTAATTCATGCTTTCTCCCCCATATACCAAAATATAAAAAAATTAAGTTCTCTCCCTCAATCCAGAAGGATGCAACCTTCTTCCCAAGCACTTCACTTATGATTTATGAACGCATAAGCCTCAGCTTGCAAAAAAAAAAAAAAAATGTTGGGTATGTGTCCATCACTAAAGTGCCCGAATTCCCATTTCCCAGCTATAATGCATTTGATAATTAGGACACTAAGCCTCAAGCCCCCAACTATCAGCTAATGTATCACACACTGGCTAATTTAATGGATACCATATAGGCGAATTATTCCTCAAACAAGGAATCTTTCACTCATCACCATTTTTAAATGCAGCAAAATTGTCCAAATGGAGAAAGATATGATACCTGAAACTCTATATCTCTGAAACTCTAATTTCTATGAAGCTAAGAAAAATGTAAAGAGGAATTTATGATGGGATGACAAAACCAAAAGAAATCGGTAATTGTTATATGAATTCAAGCTGAATTTGAATAAATCACATCAGTTGTAATCTGGGACCATGAAATGGTGAAACAAACCCCTGCCTTTGTGCTGACAAGAGTTTGCTTTTATTTGATAGTACCTTAGTCTGTAATCTTCCCTCGTTTGTATATTTCTTTTTTCTTTCGCAATTTCTAAATACCTGAAAAACTTTAACCATTCAGAAAATGATGAGAACTTGAATGGATGTCAGACTAGTAGATAGATTGCTTTTCAGTTTTTAGGTACCATACTTTTTTTGGTACCCATTCAAACTCTGAGGGAATCTATAAAGTTAGAATTATGTCAGTGAAAAAACGAAAAAATAATTGAACAAAAATCTATTGTATAATTTTCAGGGAGGAGAAGGAACTTGTTTTCCCTCTTCTCCGACTCTTTTACAAAAAAGCTATTTACACTCAATCATTGCTTTACAAAATTTGACCATTTTCTCATAAACTATTCAAGGAAGATGTGAGATCAGTGAAGGCATCTTCTTTGCAAGGAATGGTGAGACCTCCCATTGGATGATGGAATCCAAACTCTTCTTCTGCCTGAGTTAGCAAATCTTGAAATGAAGGGTGGTTCAAATATGATATTGGAACCACAAATCGCTTCTTTAGGGTCTCTCCAACATAAACAACCAAGTGACCTTTTGGGACATCCAAGGCCGCGGAAGTAGAGTGGTTTGCAGTCAGGAAAGAACGTCGGAGAATCATCTTAGCATGAAACAAAGCAGGCAAGCGGATACCCATGGCTTCTATTCTGAAATCAGAAAGGAATTGAAGAAGATAAACTTTTAAGAATAGAGGTTGTGATTTGTGAGTATTTGGAAGGTGAGATGGTATCTTGGACTTGTATATGCATGTATATATGGAAGAAGCTAATTAACGATTAAAAAGCAATCCCTGTCAAATATTGAACCAGTGGTGAAGAGGCAGCTGAGTGGGGGCCTTGGTTAGAGACACAAGTCATGAGGGTTCACATGGGCTTGCCTCCAGATCTGTTGTCCTTGTTTTGGTTTGGTCTTCATTTGGGTCAGACCCAGAAAAAAAATGCCCAATGATTTATCTGCATTGAGAGGATAAAAATAGGCAATGCCCAATCACTTGGCAAACAGCCTAGAGTTTACAACCTTACTTGAGTTGACGGATAAACAGGCGTCCCTTGATTATGACTAGTTGCAAACACAAGACTGGAATAGCCGGGTCCCAAAGCTCTTTGGGAGAGGTCAGAGGTCATATCATTTTTTCTTTCTTTTTTATCCTTTCCCTCTCCGGCTCTCCCTATCTCTTATTGCTGTCACAATCAAATCTCTTCATCTTGGTGAAAGAAGACCAATGACTAAAAGGTTTCGGCTTCCCTCTCTAAAACCAAAATTCTATATACTAATCTCTATGTGGGCTTATTTCCGATGACTAAGAGCACCCCTCCAAATGAGAGGCGTGGGACATGGATACATGGTATGGTATTATCCGATTGTGAGATTTCATTAGCATATCAGGGTTGAATTTGTTATGGATTAAGATTTGATAGATTTGGTTTGTATTTTTAGGTCTTGGACCTCTCTTTAAGGTATTGTGTAATACTTGGGGCCCACAACTCTGCTCCCATTAAGCCTGATCCAAGATCATCTTCTTTTTTCTGGACTCTGGATTCCAATCGTCTGATTGGAACCTAAGATGATCTAGTCTAGCAGTTGCACCTTGGACCCATCCCGAGCCTGGTGGGCCTTTGGCCTTGGCTGGCCTAATGAAAGTTTTCAGCTTGCCTATATACGGCCCGTCGTTTTATCTTTGCAGATGGCCTGGTGAAGCTGAAGTCTATCATAACTCATTATGATAAACTCTAATACATAGAGTTTTTCTTTTCACCAAGAAGAAACAGGAAAGTAAGATGAGAATAAGAGACTAGAGAATTCTAGCAACTCTGAAGGAGGTGAACAATGATGCTTATATAGCTTTCTTTAAACAGGAAACTCTAATACATAGGCTTCTGCACTCATTATGTTTAGAAGAAATCACGCCCAAGAGATTGATCGAACGGGCTCTGATACCACTAATAGTTTGCGGATGATAGTAACAGAAAAAAAAAACAGTAAAATATAAGATAGAGAAGAGGGAAATGAACTTAGTAGATCGAGAGAAGAATTCTGTAGATGTATTGTATTGTTTCTCTCAGATATCCAAATCAGTACAGGAGGGAGATATTTATAATAGCTGGAATCGGTTGAAGGTGAACCGACTTACATTGAACGAAGACTGATATTAATTCACCTTGGGAGCAGAATCGGCTGACTTGGAAGCTAACTAATCTTGGGAGATGTAACGACTCATATTGGAAAGAAACGAACATTGGAAGAAGACTCGACTTACATAGGATAGTAGTTTTACATTGGAAGAGGACTCGACTTACATTAACATCTGTGCTTCTCAAGGATGACTCGAGAACACTGAATTAATGTTCCTGAAAATGTGTAGCAGCATTTAATAGCGATGAATGATTCCAACGAGTCGGTCAACATTCTTCTTCTAACTACCATAAATACCAAGATTATCCTTCTCTCTTTGAATTCTGATTTTCTTGAGAATTAAAATCAGTCTGATCACAAAGTGGATCATTAGCGAACCATCAAACATAAAACTCTTTTACCCACCAACCATTTGATCAAAGTCTCATTCAAGCTTCAGCCTCTCCCAATTGAGATTGTAATTCACAGTTTCTTAAAAAGAACCCAAGATTCCTTCGTCGCATATGGCAGGAATATATGTGGATGGATGGGACTTGCCACCCCATTTTCCTTAATTCTTACGATTGTCTTAACATCTGTAAGGTTTCGAATTCTGAAATTCGAACTAAGTATACAATGCTTCTTGATCTTCTTTTTCTCTTATTATAAGTTTCCCGTGATTGAATGAATCCACTGAGTCATACCCTTAGGAACATGCATGCATGGAACTACGAGAAAGGACATTGATAAGCATATTGGGAAGAAAAGGTTCAGAAAGTGTTGTTTACCGGTTATCACTGGCATAAATTAATGAACTTGGACCAGCCTTGCATCCTTCGTTCCAAATAGCCGAGATCTAAACTTTCAGTACGTTGGCCAAGGGCCTGCTTGGCTAATAATGGATAGATTCTCCTTGATGTTCCCTGGAGGATTTAAAGCTTCTAAGAGCTTCATTACCACCATTATAGATCAAAGTAAAACCATTCTAAATGATACTGATAAGAAAATTATGAGACCAATTCCTTCCAACTCTTCACAGAAAAGGTCAGGCTCCTAGCTGGCATAATCTTGGGCTTTATGCAACTTCAGAACCTTGAAACAATTTAAATTTGTTCTCTTCTCCTTTCTTCTAACCATATCATCACGGAATTATATGTCATTAACTCTAGTGGCTAAAAGGGAAATGGTATCATGTCCCACAGAATTCATGTATTCATGTTCATTCTCATTTATTTTGCCTCTACATCTAGTTTTTGGAAAATTTTCTGAAAAGAAATGTTCCGGCTTCATCCTTCCCAATACCCTTTAAACTTTCTTACTAACTTGAAAATAGGACTGAGAATCATGGTTCCTACTCTTGCAAAGGAATTTTTTATTCATTTCTAACAGAGCAAAAAATTAAAGCATTGCTGCTCCAAACTTTCGGCAATTTAAATGGATTTGGTGCACCATAAGGTATGTTGTGTTTGTTTTAATTATCTGGGTGGCTGAGGATAAGAGTAAGATGTCTTTGTTGGGGTTGATTTTGTTTGGGTTGAGTCTCGGTGATTTGATTTTGTTGGGGTCTTTGTTTTGGCTCAGGGTGATTCTGTTTATACCCATTGTTAATCATCTTTTTTCTTTTATAAAATTTTTTACATTTATCTTCAAAAAAAAAAAAAAAGAAATGGGAAAACCACGTTGTTGTCCCAATTAACCATAACCAGGTTCGTCATAGATATATCCCTTCAATAAATTACTGGGTTAGGCCCTTATGGACAAGAAAGACTCAATTGGCCCTCATGAGATTCCACCGTGTCATGCTTAAACTCCCAACAACTCCTCTCTTCAGAGTTGAGAGAGAGATGTATGGCACAAAAGGAATTCGCTATGAGTTGGGCAAAAAATAGGACCGAGCACAGCCTAGAAAGAACTGGTTGGCTGATAATGGGCCTTTATAGTAACAAAAGCCCATTCGGTATTTTAAGAGGCAATGCTTTGAGGCCTGTCATTCATTATGTCTAAGGCAAAGATGCCATCTTTGTTTGGTTTGGTCTAAAATCTGGATGCCTCTAGCAGAACTGGACGTTTAACTTCTCTTGGATTCTCATGGAAGTGAATAAACCTGAGAAGTGTGTTGTGTTAGGGGTGCGTTTTCGTGTCTCTGTGCTGCCAATGTTTATTCCTCGGTTGCCACATGATAAGTTCAAGTTGAGATAACAAAAGAGACTAGTGAGAAAATCAATTTGCTTTGTAATAGAAATCTACTTTGACATATTAGACTAGTTGCTGAATGAGTGAAAGATTGTACTTACAATACTCTTCCGCAGTTGGGATGCTGTACAACTGTTGCAAACTTGATATAGCTTGTTGAATTAATTTTTGATATGCTGGTTGGGTGAGTTGTTTCGTCATCATATCCGCTGTAAGATCCATATCAATCATCCTCAGACCCATGTAGTTTTTCTTAGGATCGGGTAAAGTCCGCAACAGATATTGGTCTATTGATGAACTGGCCTGGTTTTCGATTGTCGTTTGGCATATTCACCACGTATGGAGTGGTATCTGTGTTTTCAAATTCTGGAGAAGGATGCTGCCACCGGTGAATGGTGACATATAAAACCGAAACTCTTCTCTTTCCTGAGTCATAGCAGCTAAATCATGCATGAACTGCTTGTGGCTCTAGCTCTTCCTAACAGAAACACAATATATAGGCCTAGAGATATACTGATAACGGCATGAATCAGTTTTTGATAACAATAAAAACTGAGTGGACGTCATATATGGGACTCAAATTGCTCTTCGATCGAGCTGTGTTTGTAATGAGTAGGGCGTCGGAATCAGAAACTGCTCCAGGTTCTCCTCGACATAGAGGAAAAACGGCTTTGGAAGAGATCAGCAACTAGTTTAAGGAAGATAACAAATGAACTAGAACTGCAACACAACTGTTTTTCCACGGCCATGGTTACAAGGAACAAAGATATCGAATTTGAGAAAATAAAGCAAGATATGATAAAGGTGTAAGAAATTTGCAGGGCGGGATTGTCGATGCTTAAATACCTATCTCCATATATATATGATGTAGGTCCTTGTGTCGGAGAAGCACTCAACCAACTGGTCTGTGATAAATAGTGAATACAAGTTGAGGAAACTAGAAGAAATATTAATTGCATGTTACTCTGTTAGGTTGATGCATTGCCACAAATCCCAGTCATAAATTCTTGTTTGATTTCACTTTCAACTCTCAAGTTTGGTTTTGAAGCCCTTTCGGTCTCAGGCAGTAGGGCCCAAATTAACTTGAATCTTCTTTTACAGTACACTAATAGTTATTCGTACACCAACAGTCCAACACCATCACATGGATATCATATTACGTTGTCAAGTGTATGTTGTAGCTAGCGACCACTTGCATGGTGTCTCTGCAGTCTGCACCATGGGTTGGTGCCTGGTGGATAATTAGAGAGAGAGAGAGATGTAGTAGCTACATTGTTGATACATTGATGGATGCATGAGGTGGGGATAACATGCATGTAGTAGTTATGTTTTTGATGAGGTGGGTCTTGAACAGACCTAATGACCCATGGGTTACAAGGCAAAGCCATGTGATCATTGTAGATGGTGGTCCCTCGATGGAGACAGATGGACCCATGCATTTGTGCCAGTCACGAAAGAATTTACAAATAATTACCATACAATCAGTTCGATCCCCACTACTCATTTCAATGTTTACTCAAGTGGTCAAGTGGGATATTTGCGGTGCATCGTGATGTGATGTTAAAGAGTTATACAAGGCAAACCCATGAGGCGTGTTCAGAATTTGGTATATCCATCATCTAAGTCTGTCTAACTAGTCAATATTCATTCATTTGTGTAGGTGATTAGTTTTGGGCCACATTACATAGCGTGTTGTGTATATATATCTACCCTTACTCCCAAAGGAAGTGCATCGATCCATCTTTAATTTCAAGTCTAGCCTTTACACCTCCCTCTGAAATTCAGAGCTGAAGCAAACTTCGATATCCATTTTCGTCGGTCGCTCTTTTCGTTTTCAAGTTACCTCCTCAGAAGCCATGGGTATCCGATTGCCAGGGATGGTTCTTGCAAAAGCCCTTCTCCGACGTTCTCTTTTACCTTCTGCACCAACCGCTAATGTTCCCAAGGGCCATTTTGCAGTCTATGTTGGTGATCAGGCTCAAAAGAAGAGGTTCATTGTTCCAATATCTTACTTAACCAACCCTTCCTTCCAAGATTTATTAGGTCAGGCAGAGGAGGAGTTTGGGTTCAACCATCCAATGGGTGGTCTTACAATTCCTTGCAAAGAAGATCAATTTCTCGACCTCACTTCTCGTTTGAGTGGCTAGTGATCATGAGACGATCGGAACGCAGGAGTTTCAAATTAATTGAAGAGGTCAATCAAGAGAATTAACAGACAGGTCTGTACCTTGGTTGACATTCTCTGCTTCAACATCGCCAGATCCCAATTCTAAATTAACCGAAGTACTGTTTTACAAACAAGTGGGAAAAGGATACATTCAAAGCTGGTGAATGGAGAAAGGACTAGCATTCAACCTTTCTCGGCCGGTTTTTCAGAGAATGGGAAAATTATGCTCAAAGCTGCAGCCTGCAGGGAAAGCACATTGACATCGAGTCGATCTCTTCAACTCAATTTGCAAATTAAGCATCTATTTTGCCACTCCAATGCATAATTGCATATATAAATTTACTTTTGTACATGAACAGGGAGAAAATCTCCCCAATACAAACATCATCCAATAAATTCTTTTTCATATTTATTACAGAAAAATTTTCGGCGGGAATTCTGATCTTGATCAAACTATCTTGTTTCATTTATGGTAACCTCTCTCTCTGCTTTTATGTCATGAGTTTGTAACGTAATTAATGAAAGATCGAGGATATTTAATTTTTACGATACAACATTGTCTGTTGCCCAAATGATCGTGTTATATATATTGCAATTTACAGTTGATGATGGAAATAGTAGTTGACGCCAATATGATCTGTTTCACACCAACTCCAACTCTCCAAGTGAGCGAATGCCATTCATTCAGATTGCCATTTAGGACCTGATAATGCTGAGTTGATGCTATATCTTTTGGCTTTGCTCATCACTTCTTAAAAAAGCCACATTAATTTTTTAATCTTTCATAAATATTATCTTAATAGGTTAATTAATGGTTTTAGATTTTATCTTTTGGATAATGTTGTAATTAACCTGTAATATTAATAATTATGTTGTGTTGATGTAAAATATCCTTAAAATGATAAATCTAGCATTATTTTATAATTTATAATTTATTTTTTGTAGTTTAATTTATTTACATGAATCGAACCAAATGGTTGAATTGTTTGTCTTGTGATCCAATAACGTGACTAATTCTACATCTGGCGAGAGTTTGATAACATTATGGCTTTTAGCTTTGTGTAATTGAAATGTTATTTAAGACCTTGTAATTAAGAATTGTTTGGTAACTTTTGACAAATGTTAATTAAGATGTTTATAAACCCTTAGGATTGTGGGCGTAGTCTGTTTGGAGTAATTCAAGTTTTTTTCTCCATTCTTTTAAATCCCTAACTAACTAGCGAGGACCAGGAGTGATACATCTCTCAATTAGGAGTAATACCATTTTTTTTTCTGTTTCCATCTTTCTTCCGGAGTAGTAGGGCAATAAGTCTATCGTCCTCTTTCCTCGGCCATGAAAAGGAACAATTGAGTCAAAAAGCTGGGGCCTAACCTCCATCTCAGCCCATTATTCACTTTCCTCTTTTCTTCTGTCCAGAACCCTCTAAATTTCATATTTTTTTGAGAAAATTAGACACTTATTGAGTTGGATCAACGTGGCTTCCAACCCATCCAGTCCCACAAAACCATCTTAATTTAGGCTATTCTCCTATACTCGTCCCTCTCCTTTTTCTGCTATAACCAAAGCTCTAATGTTGAAACTCAAGGAGTTTAAATTCTACCAGGGCTGTCAATTGTATCTGGTTATCCAAGTCCCGATTTGAAATTTGATTTGATTATACTGCATTTGTATTTCTAATCTACCCCAATTAAATCTAATTATTTTGATTCGAGTCCGATAATATTATGACTACATGATAAGGCTGTTTAAATATCAAAGGCTCATAAAATCAAGTGTCTAGATAAAGCCAATATTAAATTTCCTTGTTAATCAAATATCTGCCATTTATGATTCATTTTATCAATAAAATATAATATTTTGATTATTTTTAATTTAATCTATTAATAATATATAATATCTGATTCCAATCTAAGTCCAATCAAAACCCGACATATTTGAGTTTGAATTTTAATAAAGTCGGATTAAGAGGTAGATCTGATATGATGATTTCCACCTCATTACAGAACTACCCTCCAAATCAAGCTTGTCGTAACCATTGCTAAAGAGTTTCTGTTCCATCATTCACAAACACTTCTAAGCTTTGCAACCTGAAAAAAAAAAAAAAAGAAGGAATGTGCTAATTGTCTATGTTTATTTTCAAATTAGGGAGATTATTGCTACTACCAGTACTGGATCAGTGGATTGTGATGGTTCAAATATGATATAGGAACCACAAATCGCTTCTTCTGACTCTGAGCCTCTCCCACATAAATGGCCAAGTGGCCTGGGATGGTTCATGCAAAAGCCCTTCTCCGACGTTCTCTTTTGCCTTATACATCAACCGCTAATGTTCCAAAGGGTCATTTTGCAGTCTACGTTGGTGACCTGCAGACCCAAAAGAAGAGGTTCATTGTTCCAATATCCTACTTGAGCCACCCTTCCTTCCAAGATTTGTTAGGCCAGGCCGAGGAAGAGTTTGGATTCCACCATCCAATGGGTGGCCTTACAATTCTTTGCAAAGAAAATCAATTTCTCGACCTTACTTCTCGTTTGAGTGGCTAGTCAGAGGAGCGAAATGAAACAGAATCAAATTAAAGTGGCTAATCAAGAAAATGGATCTCCAGCTCGGTTGACATTTGATGCCGCAACATCGGCCAAGATTGCAAATTTAAACTGCAGTAATGACAAACAAGTGGGAAGAGAATGCATTCAAAGCTGAATTAGAAAAGACTAATATTCAAGCTTTCTCCAGTTTTACAGCTAACGGGAAGATTGTGCTCAAAGCTGCAGGGAAAGCACATTGAAGCCAATCTCTTCAACTTTGCAAGACATCTGCTTGCCACTCCAGTGTATAAATTTAATTTTGTACATAATCAGGGAGTAAATCTCCGAAATACAAACATCATTCAATAAATTGTTTTTCATCTTTATTACTGTAAAATCTTCCTTAATTTTTTGATGTTGATAAATCTATCTCGTTTCATACAGGGTAACCTCTTTGCTTTGGCATAAAAAGTTTTTAGTGGAATTAATGCAAGATAGAGGAGGTTGTACCATACCCATGATCTGTTTCACGAACTCTTATTTGGTTAGACTTAGATTGCACTTCAGGACCTGATAGTGATTGATTGGATGGGATACATCCTTTCACTTGACTTCTCCGGAATGTCCTCCAACGCTTTTTAAACAGTAATTCTTTCAAATACATTCCTAAAATATTTTTTATTGCTTGGTTGTTTTCAAGCCTTTTTCTATCCCCCCCTAATGAGATCCATGTACTTGAATATCCCATCCGAGAAAACTCAGCCCTCTTATTTTAGCCTGGTCATCACTCACTTCTCCCTCTCTCATAATGACACCTCATCATGTATGGCCTATCCCACTATCCCTCTTTCCTCTATGTTTATCCCTATCTCTTCCTAAAATTATTCTTAAAATCTTTTTCTACCAAAATCTAATTTAATCAAGCCAAGAGGCGCCACTATCCCCACTTTCTCCTAAATTATCTATAATTCCTATTGATCTCCTAAATTATCTCTAATTCCTATTTATCCTCTCCCCCACTTTTCATATGTATATATCAAAAGAAAGTTTGAATAAAACAAATTCAAGAATTATTTAAATTATGTAATAACTTTAAAAATATTTATTAAAAACACAAAAAATGTCATAGATTTAATAATATTCATATTATTAATAATTTCATACTTTTATCAAATTCATAACGCAATTGTGTACTAACAATATAAATTATAATTTTACAAAATAGTAAATTTAAATATTATTCAAATAATAAAAATTTAAAATTTAAAAATATTATTCAAAATTTTCAATAAATAAACATTATAAATAACACAATATTAAAAATATTTAATATTAAATAAAAACTTTCAAATAAATAAAATTTAAATAATAAAAAATTTAAATAATGAAGTTATGTAATAAATTTTAAATAGTTAAAATAACAAAATTATGTAATAAACTTAAAAGTAGAAAATCATTATAATCTATTTCGTAATATTTTAATTAACAATAATTTTATATTTTACAATATAAACAACAAAATTATGTAATAATAGTATAACTTGTAATTTATGGATTATGAAATTCAATAAATAAGTAATATTGAAATAACTAAACAGTGATATTATTTAAATAGATGAATAATATTGTAAATAACTAATTTTAAATATTTAGATATTAAAAAATAATAACTAAAACATATTTTAAATATTATCTAAAAATTAAATAGATTAAATAAAGAAATTATGTAATAACTTTAAAAATTTTATCAAAAACCCAAAAATAATTATAATAGTTTTAATAATATTTGATAATAAGCATATAAAATATAAATATTTTAATTTTTCTGAAATATTTTTGAAATAATGAAAAATAGATTAAATAATTTAGAGGTGCTTTCAAATAACAAAAATGGGTAATAACTTTTCAAAAAAGTTTTTAATAGATATTAAAAAATAGAATAATAATTGCAATTTTTAATGTATTAATAATAAAAAACATTATTTAACTTATATGAATTCATAATTCTAGAAAATAACTTTCAGAAAATTGATATTTATTAATAATAATTTTAAAATATTAATTAATCTATATTTGTTATATATTTATATATAGTGAAATTTATTTTATTATATTTTTAGTAATTATTTTTTATATTTTTTTGATAAATATATTTTCAATATTTATGTATAAATATAATTTTTTGTTATTTAATAAAAAATTTCAATCAATCAATCAGTCAATCTATTTATCTATCTATCTATCTATCTATCTATCTATCTATCAGTATCGATTAACATTATTTTATGATATTTATTTAATGAATTAACAGTATTAGTAGAACATTGTTTATCAATATTTATTAATTAATTATGTTATTTCTTTAATTAAATAACACAATTAATAAAAAATACTGTTACAAAAAATACATCTAATATAGTTAAATAATTAAATAAATACCATAATTAATAAAAATATTGTTCATTAATGAATTACTAATTAATTATAACAAAGTACTGATAATTAATTAATAGTATTTTCATAAATACTATTTATTAATAAAATAAATAAATTGATTGAATAAATTCCATAATTAATAACAAAAATATCATTAAAAATACTGTGATTAATTATGGTTTTTATTTGTTTATTTAATTTAGGTATTTTGGTAAGATGGGGGGTATTTTAGTCAATTCAGGTCTAAGGAGGCCAAAACAAAATTCTAATCTAATGGTTAGGCTTAGATTGCAGTTCAGGACATGATTGCTTGATTGGATGAAATATCCTTTCACTTGACTTCTCCAAAGGTCCTCTAAGGCTTTTTAAAAATAGTGTTTTCGTGGTAAGAGGAAGAAATTGAGTTACACTAACCTGTAGGGTGTAACTTAACCCCAATAATTCTGAATAATAATTCTTTTTAATACATTCCAAAAATATTTTTTCTTCCTTGCAGTTTTTCTTTTTCAAAGCCTTTTTTACTGGCAGTAATTCATGTAGCGCTCCTTCCCAAATAGTATGATATCGATATGTACCTGAGTTCCCCGGCTATCTGTTGATGTATTGTACACTAAAGTTAATTCATTAATGGATCTCACCTAGGGTATGTATTCCTCAAATTAGGAACCATTAGGTCACCATTATGGGAATTTGATATGCAAAATTATCTACATAAATCTTGTGCTGAGAACCATGAAAATATAGGTTTGAGTATGAGAGCAAGTATTTTATGCCCAAGAGATGCTAGAGATTAAGACCATAGTCACTATACTCCTTCCAAACCCTTTAGATAAATGTGACCAACATTAATTAAATAATGACCTCTATTTTCATTTTTTTAGAGATTACTTGAATAGTGATTTTGTAGGCAGGGTGCCTATAATTAGGATCTATAACCCGATAATTACTCCCCCTCTCTCTAATGTCTCATATGCCATTAAACATGCCTTAAGTTGATTCCTTTATTTAATGTTACATTTTAGATGTATTTAAAATCAAATTCAAATTTATCATACAAGTGAAAGGATTCAAACCTTAGAATTGTTTTTGTAACAATTATAAGTCTATCATTATGCTATACCATAGTTGCTTGTCATAAACATATGCACTTTTATTCTTAAATAAATTATATCTTCTTAAGAAATTTTGGATAATAAATGATAATATAATATATATCTATATATATATATATATTAAAACTGGTCCTGCCATGTCAGCATAGCTCTCCTTGAAGGAAACTCCCTTCCTAATTTACTGTTTTTTTGAATTTTCTTCTTTTTTTATTCCACGTAATTGTGATTAAACCCAATGAAAGGCGAGAGACATTTGAACTTCCAAGACGTCTTCTGCCCCCCTTATTAATTCGTTTAACAAGCTGGAATGCCAGACGTTTGGACGTGCCAATCTTCTTCCAATTTCAATTCTTTATTTTGATTTTTTTTTTTTATTTAGATTTCCCGATTTCATTTGGGTTTTGCAAATAGATTAGGTTTTGTTAGCCATTCTCCAGCTCTAGCTCAAACCTTTGATTTCACTATCAAAGCTCCAGTCATTCTTCAAGACAGGTATGGTACAAAACTTTTCCTCTGTTATGTATATGAGGAACTACACATCTTGGAGTAACACCATCATATGGAGGTACAAGAAACATACAAAAAGACTGCGTTCAGGTTTGAAGTCTTTCTTTTGGATACCAAAACAGGGGCTCCGCCCCATTGTCCCTTTCAACCTATCCTTGAATGATGAAGATCTTTTATGGGGCGTTTTTTTTCTGGATTTTGAAAGGGGGGAAAGTTGGTTGACCAAGAATCCCATGTTTTTTTTTTCAGATTCATGTGGGGATCAAGGAAAATTTATTTTTCTGTGTATAAGTAATACGCATCTCCTATGTGGATAAATAACTTTCCCACCTTGAGAAAAATTTGTCAACACTTGAATGGGACAAAAATGCCCCTTTTAATAATGAATTTTTATGGCTAAAATGGCCATTGCCTTATTTACATGAGAAATAAAAGAATGTGGATAAATGCACTTACCTAGATAACTCTTTCCTAAAAAGCACTTATTTGGGTAAGTGCGCTTACCCGGAAAAATAACTTACCAAAAAGCGAACTAGGCCTTAATGTTTTACATGAACAGGTTATTCAAGTGGTAGTAACAACTAAGTTCATGTACCATAACACAAACCTTCGTTTCAGGCAAACTCTCTGTCCGAAAATCACATTTTAGATGGCAAAACATTCTCCCTCTACCTATCTGCGAAATATCATTTTATTTTAATGTTTGAGAAATCATCTCAAACAGTTCATCTATTTCTTCTAATATCGCTTTTAGGTGAACAGTTTTATTTTTTTACCTCTATTTTATGCATTGCATTCTTCATATAAACAGTTCACTGCTTTTGTTTGAGAAACCAAGTCTCTTCAGTTGCTTTGTGCTATGCATTCTCTCTTTTCTTTAGTTAGTAGTAGTTCAAATCTTTATTCTCTATTTTTCTAAGTGGAAGTTGAATGTAACATACAGTATATATGTTCTGCAATTGTAGATTTTAGAAGCACAACATCATCAAGGCCTTAAGAGGATTGGGAGCTTTGTCTTTGATCACCTGACAATGATACCAGAACAACTATCGACAGAACAGCGAAGGCATGGGAAGATAAATAGACCCCCACAACGACTTACCTGAGTTGGAGAGACGAAGATGAAAATTTCCTTGCAAATGTAACCTGACACAACCTGTCCACGATGGATGAATAGATCGTAATGAGGACTTGAGGATAGCCTACCCAATTGGAGATGAATAGATTGTTGTCGGTGTTGGTAGTTCCATTAGAACAATAGAGATGAGTTTCTAGATATCCATCTGTTGGGATTTTTGCTTAGACAAAGTAGGAGTTTCTACTTTCCTTTTTAGCGTCCCTTTTCTCACTTCTCAATTTTCTTCGGTCCTTTACAAGCCAACCCATGACTGGAACAACAATAAAACTTGCCTAGATTTCGTTCAGAATGGCCACTAGCCATTTTCCGATTAATTGGGCTTGGGCAATTGGAAGTAATTGATTGCGCGTATAGACCGTTTATACATTCGGGTAAGGACGACAAAGTAAATATGCATCATGCCCACACATTATCAGGGATAATTTGATCCGAAGTTTAATTGGGTATCAACCTTTTGGAGTGCAATGATAATTTTAGGGGATAGGGCCCAAGTTAAACAATCCCTAATAAGTTCAACTTAGAAGTTATATGCATATATGGTAAATATTATTATATATAATTTAAATAACAAATTTTATATTAATATATATAGAAAATGTTATATATTTTTATACTAGACTAGAATTAAGTAGAAAATTTAATTTGTAAAAAATCATAGTTTTATAATTAACGCAAACCTCTTTATTAGCAGGAAATGTGCAAGCCCGAGCCCGAACCCAGCTTAACCATCGGCCCTACATCTTGAGCCCGAGCCCAGCCCTTATATAAAGCCCAAAGCTCGAGCCTGAGCCTGAGCCTGAGCCTGAGCCCAAAGCCCGATCTATACACAAAGTGTCTTATTTTCAATATACTTTTATAAACTAATATTATATTAATTTAGTAATAAATTAATTTGTATTTCCTAATAGTAAATTGATATTTATTAATAATTTAAGAAGCATATACATTATTATATTTATTATATATAACATAAGTACTTTTTTATATATGTAATAGTATCGGGCTAGACTTATTTGAGAAAGCTCAAGCTTGAGCCCACAAGCCTAAAATTTTGTCCAAGCCTGAAAAATAGCGGGTCAGGTCGGGTCGGGCCGTCGGGCTACCTGGCCCATGAATAGGTCTAATTGTATACATAAAAAATCATATGAAATAAAAATTTAAACATCTTTTTCATTTTTTTTAAATGGACCTCTCATAGTTTGGCTCGGTTTGCGGCCTGGCCTGGCCCAAGGCTCGGCCCAACATGACCCAATTTACACCTCTACTTGAATTTGCCCAATACTGGGAACAGGGTGGGGAAATTTGAGGATTCCCCATCTTTGATGAGGAATGGGGTCCCTTGCCCCTGAACTCGCCCAACATTGAGGAGTGGTTGCCTTGCCTTGAACCTGCTTGGCATTGAGGATGGGGCAAAAATGGGGTAGAGTGTATTGATGATGGGGCAGGGACAGGGATGCCGACGCCCTGCCCTGAATCCACCCGTTGTCATTCCTATATAATTGTTAATTATTAGTGAAGTTAATAAAAATGTTAGTTTTTGTAATTATTTTTATTTATTTAAAGTTAATCAAAATTTCATTTAAAAATAATAAAAATAATAACAATTATTAAAATTACTATAAATGATTAATAAAACTAAATTTATTAAAAATTATTTATTCATATTAAATTAACAATAATTATTTTCCATAAATCAACATTAAATAAAAATTCAATTATTAAAATTTTAGATATTAACAATAACTTTGAATAATTTTGGTTAATTAACAAAAACTTTTGATTATTAATTTAATATTAATTAATATTAAATAAAATTATTAAATCTTTCCGACTTTCCCGTGCATCACACGAGCCCCTACTAGTTGATTATTAAAATTTATATATTAATAAAAAATAATACAAACTATATTGATTTTATGAAAATTAATACATTAAAATTTTAATTCTTCCAGCATTTTTCAATGATATTAAATGTGTTTCGATGTGTCACAATGTATATAAACCATTAAAATATGTTTTTGTTTAAATAACTCCATTATAGTTATATAAAACTTACATTTATTGTTATGAATATAGTTTTATGATTTATTTGAATTTTCTAGTGTATTTTGATTTTTCGTTTGTATCCATGCATATATATCCAAAGAGTATCCCGATATGTCTCTTAAAATTATCTTATTGATACATCTTGCGTTTTCGATACTTTGAACCTTGCCAAGTGCTTAATTATGAGTCCAGTAATAGAGGTTTAACTTAGATGGAATATAGAAAGTTGGAATCATATCCATGAAGAAAAATAAATTTGAACATGATTAATTTAGAACTCAAAAAAGAGAAGATGAAAAAAATACTATTGTATAATTTTCAGGGAGGACAAGGAACTTCTTTTCCCCATTCCTCAACTCTACAAAAAATCTATTTACACTTAATCATAAAATTTGATCAATTTCTCATAATAAACTATTCAAGGAAGTTGCGAGATCAATGAAGGCATCTTCTTTGCAGGGAATGGTAAGAGCACCCATTGGATGAACGAATCCAAACTCTTCTTCAGCCTGACTTAGCAAATCTTGGAAGGAAGGATTGTTCAAAGTGGCCTTTAGGGACATCCAACACCGCTGAAGTAGAGTGGTTTGCAGTCAGAAAAAAACGCCGAAGAATCATCTTAGTGTGAGACAAAGCTGGTAAAAGGATACCCATGGCTTCTATGGTGAAGTCCAAAAGGGTTTGCAGAAGAACAACTTTTTGTAAATTGGGAGGACTTTGGAAGGTAAGATGGTATATATATAGGAGAAGCGATTAGAAGGTAGCAATCCCTATCAAATGGTTGAATGAGCGGTTAAGAGGCAATTGGTTGGGTCATGATTTGGGACATAAGTCATGAGGGTTCATCCAAGAAATCCATTCATCCAATCTCTAGTCATCGTATTCCTCATTTGCGGGTTTTAAACTTCTTTTACAGGCATTACTTTTTAGGGTGCAAAAGGGCAAGAGAACTACACGATTATCATAAATTTGTAAGTAGAAACACATGTATTAACTCTATCAGTTTGTCAGAATAGTTCAAGAACTGATAGAGTTCTTGAGGTGGGAGAAGTTCAGAACCCGCAAATGAGGAATACGATGGCTAGAGATTGGATGAATGGGTTTCTTGAGGTGAAATCGCAGGTGAAGGCTTCAAGAACAGAAGCCCCAATCAACCAGTTGCAATGGCTGAAGGTCCAGAGGTGGAAGAACCCTAAATGGCAAAAAGTTGGAAATGGAGAGAAAGGCGCATTAACTGAGATAGGTTTTCCTTTTTTTTTGTTTTTTGACAAAAATAATAAAATAATAGATAAACACCTAATGAAGCAAAAACGCACCTAATAGTTGGGACAGGTATCACACAGCTATTAGGTAGTTACTTAATGTGCTTTACTAACGTGCCTATTAATAAGTAAGCTCCAAGCTTCTACTCTTTCTTTGTCAAATTGTTAATGATGCGTTCCCTACTGGTCATAGGCTGAAAAAAGCAATTAGAGGTTTGTGTATATGTCCTGCCCTCTTTGAGACAAAAATGAAGAGACTTATATTTTGCCCAATTGCAAAATTGGGTTGGTTTGGATCCGGCCAGAGCTTTCAGGCGGAGGTATACCCACACTCCCACAGCGATGTCTAGTGGGCCCCATTGGAATTGGATCGCCCTTGTGATAGTCAGACATCTACTTCCATCATATTTGTCAACATACTTTGGCACATCTGGCTTGCAAGAAATGCAGCAATATTCCACCATGAGATTTAGAGCCCTAAGTTAATTTTTTGTAAAGCCCATATATCCTGGACTCAGATCACCGAAAAGGAGATGGGTCGTCCATGATCCATATTATTACAGCAAGATGGGCAACTTAATTCATTACCACCCCGTCTTTTAGTGGATAAATTAAATTAAACCTCCTCTTGGTGCTGATTTGTGAAAATAAACTTGGATGGTGCTATACTGTTCATATTCATATGGTAGGGGATAGGAAGGCGTTCGGATGTGCTGGTTGGGTGTATTTCATCAATATATATCCCCTGTATTTGTTTCGGAGGACCAAGCCTGGCATTAATTGTTACTATGTTTAGAATGTATTGATCTATGCTTTTAAATTTTTCTGGGACAATGTTGAAGGTGCCAACCTATCAACTTAATTGATAAGGTCTCTGGCAGGCAGGTTGTAGTGGAGATTTATTATTAATTTGTTGTTGGGATCAATCCTGGTTTCATCAGGGTTGGGGGTTATGGGCTACTCTCCCTTTGTGTAGTCCCATGGAACCAAAAAAAATTAGAAGTTTGCTGCATGCATCAGTGATAGAATCCAAACTTTTTAATTTTTGGCATCATGCATGGAAGGAAGCGAAATTATGAAATGCTTCTAGCTCTTCTTAACATAAACACACAATAAACCTTGATAGAGAATTAGAGATACTAAAAGGGGTATCAACTGGATTTTCATACAATAAAAAATGATTGATTATATATAGAACCCAAATTCTTCCTCTACCTGTTCTTGTTTTGAGTAGTGTCGGAATCAAAAGCTGCTTCTGGATCTCTTCTAATTAGACAAAGACTGCCTTGTGGATGAATCAACAGTGACACCTGAGTGGAGTCTAGACAGAAGAGGACAACAGTTGAACTAGAAGTGCAATATACCAACAGTTGTGCCTTGACAATAGTTACAAGGAACAAAGAAATTGGATTTTGGAAAGTGAAATGTGAGAGAGTCGTTTCGATTAATCTACAAGATGGGACTACGGACGCTTATAAACCTAGTGTCTAGTGCCACCAAGGATTTAGATAGTGACATGCATGGAAGTAGGTCCTTGTGTTAACGTTGGCCAAATATATTATCCAAATTAGGTCTAAATCGTCAATTCTTTTGCCTTCAAGTCTGCAAGTAGTAGGCCCAAACTTGAATCCGCCTTCAAAATGAATATGTGTATTTGTACCAACACCATCACATGGATATGTGATTATTTGTCAAGTGTATGCAGCTATACTACACGCTTGCTTTCATGACTCTGTACCATGGGTTGGTGTGATACTGGATGATTAACTAGAGGGGAGGGGGGGGTAGGTGTGGATCTTCAACCGGTCCATTGGTTTCAAGGCAAAGCCATGTGACCTTTGAAGATATATATATATATATATATATATATACAGGTTCCTTAACCGACCCAATTAGCAATCAAGCACTTCACAAGACATGCATTACGATTGAAATGATCGACAACAAAGTCAGTCCCACCACTTAACCTCTGTTTCCTCAAGTGGCTGGCCAAGTGGGATTTATTGGGAAAGACGTTCTTTCAATTTTAAGCTATAACATGTACATTTTTTCTGCCCAGAGATCTTTGACAATGAATTACAAGACAAGACCATGTGGTTTCGTGATCGTGTGTTCAAAAGTTGGTATATCCCTTCAACCACTCATTCAATTATCTCTCTCTCTCTTATATATATCTTCCCACAATCTAAAAGAAAGTGCATCGATGTTTCAAGTCTAATCTTCACCTCCGTTTTTTCAGAGTTGAAGAAGCAAACTTTGAGATCCATATTCCGTCACTCTTTCTCTTTCCAATTCCAAGTTACCTCAGAAACTGATGAGGGAAGATTTGGCCCGACCTCTTGACCACCCAACACGTGGGAGAAGCAATAGCTCGGCACAGTAATACGCTCAAGGCATGAGCTCCGAAAGGAGGAACCAGTGGTTCGAGCTCCCCAAAAGGAGCCCGAACTCTCCCTTTGACCCCGAGCCTTACGAGGAGCGCAAAGGGCAACAACCCGAATTGGCCCACCCCAGGGCAGTTCGGGCTACACCTCTATCCGAACTCAAGACTTCACCTCGCACACCACTCCACCACTTCGTCTCCACGCCACCAAACTGAACAACCGTACCTAACACCAAAGGAGTCCGTATCCTGAGGCGGTGCACCTGACTGACTTAGGATCTTACGTTTGACAGTCGCACTTCAACGGCCACCTGCCACCGCCACCTCCAGTCACAAAGACGGCTCCGACAAAGAGAGTAGTGGTGGTTGCCTGCCCCAGCAAAGGTGATGACACCCGAACTGGCAGAAGTGCAGAGGTAATGATACCCGACCTGACAGGAGCTTGGGAGTGAGGGCGCGAAGTGGTTATAAAAGGCTCTCTTCCCCCCAAGAAGGAGGTATGTGATAACTTTGTGCCATCTGGTTTTTATCTTGCCTTTGAGAAGATACTAACTTGAGCTTCGGAGCACTCTCACTGGGTTCCTCCCCGGAGACTACTCGCTTTCTTCCCTATTTCAGGCACCTTTTGCTCCAGTCAGAGGCAAGATCGTTGACAGGTAGGACTGACTGTATTGTGCTCCATCAATTGGCGTCGTCCGTGGGAAACGCTTCTAAAAGCCTCCCTCTAAAATTCTCATAACCCCCATTTTTCCAAGAAACCCCAACACCCATGGCTTCTTCCAGTAATGTCGGATGTAGCACGGAGATGAACGCCACCGGGGAACAACTTCAAGTCCCCGTGGTGTGCATCGGAAAGTTCATCATCCCCCTTCCGGTGGATGGGATCCCCAGCCTGAATGCGCCACGAACGGTGGCGCCCGTGAATCTTCCCACCATGAACGTCCCCCTTCCTCTCCCTGTTGAGACAACCTTTACCGAACCAACTGTTGTCCCCCCCGGCGACTAGCCAAAACCAGTTTGATGACATGATGCAGTGCATGCGGGCAATGCAAGCCCAAATGCAGCAGTTCCAACAAGCATCGGCTTCAGCAGCACCAAGTACTGCACCACATCTCTCGGTATCACTATTAACAGCAGTTCCCCCAACCGCCTCCGAACTAACCACGGCTTCCACCTCGGCACCCCGCTCCGAAGCCGGTTAAGCCCTCCCCTCGGGGCGGACGCCTTCACCAAGGAGAAGCCTCCCAACTTCAGAACCCCTCCAAGAGTCAGGCCTCATCCCCGGGCCGGAGGGAAAGAAAAATCACCCCCGCCACGCAGCTCGCCGGCGGGTCGGGAACCTCGCCTGCCAAGTCAGCACCTTGGCACTCCAAGTTTGAGCTCCCGCCCACAGAGAACCAATTCAGTGTCCTAGCGGCGGACTACCAATAGTCCGGGCCCATCGAGCTCGGCAACACCGAGGCCAGCAGCGCCGGTACCAGGCCCACTCAGCAACGAAGACGCCGGCGAAGTCGCCGAACTACCATTCGCGTCCTGCCCGAACTCCGAGGTAAAGAAGAGACAAGCTCGGACGAGGTAAAAGCTGCCCCTATTCTCTCGGTCCCTCCCCCCTCTCATCAGAACTCCTTGTAGTCCCCATGCCCGAGAGATTTCAAACTCCCCCTTTAGACAAGTATGATGGGTCTTTCGACCCCAATGACCACGTCGATGCCTTCCAGTCCCAAATGCACCTGGCAAGGGCCAGGGAATCATGCATGTGCATGGCCTTCACTACCACCTTCAGGGGGTGGCCCCCACCTGGTACAGGAACCTGGCCCCCGGGTCAATAAGAAGTTGGACCCAGTTCATTCAGGTCTTCACCGCGCACTTCATTACCAGCAAGCGGTGCCCCCGGAACCGAGGAGAGCATCTTCGAGGTAGTCCAGAGAGAAGGAGAGTCCATCCGGGGCTACATCAAGCGGTTCAATGATGCGTGCTTGCAGATACCGCGACTGGACCCCGCGGTGCAGCTTGCGATAGCCAAGAGAGGAGTGACACACAAAGAGTTCAAGTGGCACATGGTAGTTAGCCAGCCCGCGACTATAGCTGAATTCCTCAAGCTCGCGAGATAAATTCATGAGAACGAGAGGAGGAGATCAACCAAAGGACCGAAAGCGAGATCGAGAAAAGGAAGAGGGAAGGCGAGCCCTCCAACCCAGATGATAGGAGGAGGAAAGATCCAGCTCGGGAGGCGAAGCCGAGCCAGCCGTTCCGAGCTCCCTTAGCAGCTTGGACGGACTATACACCCTTAAACGCAAAGCGGGCTGAGATCTTGATGACGATCAAAGACGTCCCGTACGTAAAATGGCCACCTCGCCTAAAAGAGAACCCCAACGAGAGGAACAAAAACTTGCACTACGGTTTCCATAGAGACCACGGTCATAGTACCGAATATTGTAATAATCTCCGGGACGAGATAGAGGGACTCATCCGTCGCGGGTACTTGAGAAATTTTGTACAGCATAATAATAATAATAATAAGACAGGTCGGCAAGGGGAGCACGGTAAGGATGTCCCCGAGTCCAGCAGCAGGCCGGCCGAACCATCGCAAAGACAACCTCCGGAAGAGAGGCTAGTTCGGGGAACCATCCACGTGATAGTGGGAGGTTCGGTAGCAGCGGGTTGTACTTCGGCGGCGGCCCGGGCATCAATTCGCGAAGCTGCTCGAGAAGAACAGAACCCTCCGAAGAGGCCGAAGACGAGAGGAACCGGTTTTCTTCATGGAAGACGATGCACGAGGGGTCCACTACCCCCATGATGATGCGCTTGTCATCAAACTAAGGATCACGGACTTCGAAGTCGGGCGCGTGCTTGTTGATTCGGGTAGCTCAGCGGACATTCTCTTCAAGTTGGCGCTTGACCAGCTTCAGTTGCAGAGAAGCGAGCTGAAGCCCGCAAACACTCCTCCGGTGGGCTTCGGAGGAGAGGAAGTCGGGCCCCTCGGAAAAATAACAGTACCAGTGGAAGTCGGCACATGGCCCTGTGCGGTCGGACTCAACTACGATTTCCTAGTGGTTGTGACCCCTTCCCCATATAATGCCATAATAGGGTGGCCAATCACTCATGTCCTACGGGCGGTGGTCTCCACCTACTACTTGGCAATGAAGTTTCCTATAGACTTCGGTGTGGGGGTAGCACGGGGTGACCAGCTTGAGTCCCGCAAGTGCTATGTTGTCACCCCGAAGGAAAAAACCAAGGTCGCCGACGACCTCGAACTGGAGCGGCCTACAGAGCAAGGCGAAGAACGAGTTTCGCCCACGGAAGAAACGGTCGCAATCCCAACTTCAACTGCAGACCCGGCTCGGACACTACAGATCGGTGCTTCCGTCCAGGAACCTCTACGAACCGAACTGGTGAGTTTCTTACTTCAAAATTTAGATATCTTTGCATGGTCCCGGGCCGATATGCCCGGTATTGACCCCAGTCTTATAACTCACAAACTTAATACTGACCACTGTAGTCGGACCCATTAAACAGAACAAATGCAACTTAGCCCTAGAACGCTGGAGGGCGGTCGGCGAGGAGGTCGAAAAGCTCCTCGCAGTAGACTTCATAAGGGAAGTTCATTACCCGAGCTAGGTAGCCAACCCAGTGCTGGTAAAAAAGGCAAACAGAAAGTGGCGCATGTGCGTTGACTACACCGACCTGAACCGAGCTTGCACGAAAGATTGCTTCCCCCTCCCCAGAATTGACCGCCTAGTGGACGCGACCTCGGGACATGAGTTGCTAAGCTTCTTGGACACCTACTCGGGCTACAACCAAATCAGGATGGACCAGTCCGATGAGGAAAAAACCACCTTCATAACCGAGTTCGGCCTGTCTTGCTACAAGGTCATGCCCTTCGGACTGAAGAATTCAGGGGCGACCTTCCAAAGACTCGTGAATAAGCTGTTTCAGCCCTTAATTGGCACGAAGATAGAATGTTACGTAGACGACATGGTCGTCAAGATACAGTTTTCGCATGAATTAATACAAGACTTAGATTCTGTCTTCCAAATTCTCCGTCAATTTAGCATGAAACTAAACCAAAATCCCAGGGTACATCGTCAACCGGCATGGTATTGAGGCCAACCCGGACAAGATAAAGGCCATCCTAGATATGAGACCACCCCGAAAAGTAAAAGAGGTTTAGAGGTTAAATGGCCGCATAGCTGCTCCGAGCCGCTTCGTGTCCAAGTCGGCAGACCGGTACCTGCCTTTCTTTAAAGCAATTAAAGGCAAAGGGTTCGAATGGACCCAAGACGCCAACTCGCGTTCAACGAGCTAAAGAAATACCTCGCTAGTGTACCGGTCTTAACCAGGCGCGAGGAGGGCGAGGTCTTAGAACTATACCTCTCGGCCAGCGACGAGGTGGTCAGTTTGGTACTAATAAAAGAAATAGATCGAGTCTAACGATCCATCTATTATGTTAGTAAAATTCCGTAGGGAGTAGAGACGAGATACCCGCAGATAGAAAAGCCGGCATACGCACCGATAATTGCAGCTCGGAAATTCCTCCCATATTTCCGGACTCACACTGTCATCGTCTTGATCGACAAACCTCTAAGGCAAGTCTTACTCAAGCCCGAGGTTTCCGGTCGGCTGACGAAGTGGGTCATCGAGCTCAGCGAGTACGACCTCTAGTATAAGCCACGAATTACTATTAAGGCCCAAGCCTTAGCAGATTTTATCGCCGAGTGCACGTTCAGCCTCGAAGTCCCTAGGCCGGTTGAGCCCGAGATCCCCGGTTCGGGTGAGCCCGGAGCTCCCAGGCCAATAGAATCCGAACCCCGTGAGGTAGCAGCCAGGGCGGCATCTCTCCTATTTAGGCCAAACGCGAACTAGGATGAGGAGCCCTAGATCCTTCACGTAGATGGCTCCTCGAACCAATAGGGCAGCGGGGCTGGAATAGTCTTGCACGGCCCGGGTGGCACGAAATTGGAATACGCGCTACGCTTTGAGTTCGCGGCATCCAACCATGAGGCGGAGTACGAGGCATTGATAGCCGGGCTGGCCCTAGCGCAAAAGGTAAGAGCGAAACACATAGTTATCTGCAGTGATTCCCGGCTTGTGGTCAACCAAGTTACGGGCGAATACGAAGCATGAGAGCTAACTATGATCGCCTACTTGGCAATGGTAAAGGAGGCTCTGCTCAACTTCTAGTCACACTTCATCAAGCAAATCCCGAGGTCAAAGAACACCGAGGCCGACGCCCTGTCCCGGTTAGCCAGCATCGGTCACAACGCCATGAGAACCGTGTACATAGAGGACTTACCTCGGCCTAGCATTCTCGGTGGGGCGAGAGGAGGTTGCTCCCATCCTGTAAGCAAAGCTGAACTGGATCGACCCACTCGCGAGCTTCTTGCTAGATGGGACCCTCCCTGTGGACCGCAATGCATCCAGAAGGGTGCAGCGCCAAGTAGCCAAATATGTCATAATAGACGAATGGCTGTACCGACGGTTGTACACGCTCCCCTACCTACGTTGCTTGTGACCTGCCGAAGCCGAGCTCATACTCCGCGACACTCATGAAGGTCCGTGCGGCAGACACTTAGGAGGCGGGGCCCTCGCCCCGAAGGCACTTCGACAAGGGTACTACCGGCCAACGATGAAGGTAGAGGCCATCGAGCTCGTCGAGAAAATGCGATAAGTGTCGAAGCATGCCAATATCCACCATCAGCCTGCCGCCGACCTCAAGTATCTCACCAGTCCATGGCCCTTTACGCAATGGAGCATCGACCTCCTAGGGCCATTCCCACTAGCAACAGGCGGGAGGAAGTTTTTAGTGGTGGCGGTAGATTACTTCACAAAGTGGGTAGAAGTTGAACCTCTCGCAACGGTTACAGGTCGAAACGTACGGAACTTCTTTTGGAAGAACATAGGATGTCACTTCGGGTTACCTCAGGTACTGATCTCCGACAATGGCAAGCAGTTTGAGGACATCAAGTTTCGGGAATGGTGCAAAGATATGGGGATTCGACAAAACTTCACATCGGTCGCGCACCCGCAGTGCAAATGGTCAAACAGAAGTGATGAACAGAGCTATCCTCCGCGGACTGAAAGCACGACTAGACCGAGCTAAAGGGTTGTGGACGGACGAGCTACCAAGTGTTTTATGGGCTCACCGAACTACAGAAAAAACTGCCACGGGAGAGACCCCCTTTAACCTCACCTACGGCATTGAAGCGGTAATCCCGGCGGAGATCGAAGTACCTACACTGCGACTAGAAGCATACGACGACCAGACAAACGGAGATGAGCTACGTACCAACCTCGATCTCCTGGACGAGGTAAGAGACCTCGCGTACATATGGACTGCAGCTTACCAGCAAAGAGTAGCTCGGTACTACAATGCCGGAGTAAAAAAGCGGAACTTCCGCGTCGGCGACCTGGTTTTCCGTAAGATCATGGCACCCGAGCCCGGCGTAAGCAAACTTGGACCGAATTGGGAACGGCCCTACCGAGTAAAGAGAGCACTCGGGGGAGCATACGATTTTGAAACATTAGAGGGTAAACAAGTGCCCCGAGCATGGAACGTCGTTAACTTAAGATGATACTACCTATAAATTACCAAGCGAAGTGGACTAGGAGTCACTATCGGAGCCCGAGGGTTAGAACGACGAGCTAACAAGGACCACGGCACCATAAGACTTAGTCACCTCTTCGGCATGGACACGCAAAAGCAAATGGTCGGTTCGGCAATATAGTCATCAGAGACATATAACAAGGACCTCGGCATCTCGTCATCGGAGGCATATGGCCGGTTCGGCAATATAGTCGGTTCGGAAAAAAGAGGGTGACAACAACTTAATCAAAAGAACGTTTCATTACAAAATACCCTGTTTACATTCCAAAAAAAAAAAAAACTCTGTTTACATTCTAACAGTCCGACAATCTCGGTCCTCACCCTCGGAAGGCACGTCGACGATACCCGAGGGTCCTACCTCCTTAGAATCTGGTTCACCATCAGCCGCGTCGGCCATCTCCTGAGTAATGCGCGAAGTAGTTATGGCGCTGATGTCGAGCTCGGGGTACGTATTCCCGATCATCCACCGGCTCGGTTTAAAACCCTTCTGTACGAGCCCACCATCAGGTCGTCAAAGCGCGGCGAGGCGATATAGTCTTCAACGGCCTTCTTCTTGGCATCCTCGATGCCCCGAGAAAAGATCTCTGTCCTCTCCCTAATATCCTCTTGAAGGTATTCGACCTAATGTTGCAAGTCCAGCCTCAAATCCGCCATGTGCTTCACCACCACTCCCATGGCCTCGGTGTCTCTCCGAGACCTCGCCAGCCTGGCTTGTGCAGCGCGAGAAGTCGCTTCGGCGGTGCGGGAAGCCTCTTCGGCAGCTCGTGCCCGCCTCGAGCTCCTTTCCGCTTGGGCCGCTAAGGCATGGATGGAGGAGTTCTCATACCAAAAGGAAAAATAACGGGAATGTTCAAAGAGCAATAGCAAGAAAGGTAATGACAAGGAGCCCAACAAAAAGTCGCTGACTTACCACCATGGCATAAGAGGCAGCATGCCCAGCTACATGGTTCAAAGGAAGCTCGGTCCACGCCGCGACCTCCTCGGGGTAAACGGCCTCCCTACTTTTTTTGAAGAGCGGGGTTCGGCGACAACACGCTCCTGAACTCGCCTTGGCCTCCCGAGCCTGAAGGCCCAGCTCACGTATAAGCAATCTCGGTGTAAGGAGGAGCCCCCATATAAGCAGCCTCGGCGTAAGGGGCCCCTGCCGCTTCTTGTCTTGGAGGGGCCATCTCGGGCTCCCCGGGTAGATCCACTAGTGGGTTCCGCATCTCGAGGCAGTTCGGCACGAGTTCGTTTGGCAACTCGCTTCCTCCTCTTCATGGCATGAAACAGGTTCCCACCACGAGTCTTCTCTGCGTCCATTACACCCGCAAAAAGAGCTCGGCGTCGGGAAAGCGAAAGAGCGGAAAGCAAAACAAAAGGCAAGCCTCCGAGCAAGGAACCTACCCGAACTCAGGCCGGCCTGGATGAGCTTGGCCTCCGTCGGATAATGGTGGTATTTTAGCCCAAGCCGGGCCCATTCCCGGAGGCCCTTCGCCATCTCCCTATCTAGTGTAACACCGGCATCGGGGGCAGCCATCCCCCACCCGGTTTGGAACGGCCACCCCATTGCACTTCACACCCTGAAGTAGTCTCCTTTCCACGCCGGGACCTTGTTGGGAAGATCGTGTAAAAGCTTGAAACCCGGGCGAGGAGACAGGTAGTACGCCCGCCTACACCCGGGAAGGGGACCCGCTTGCTTCTAAAGCATTAGAATGGAAGAAAAGATCTCCAGGTCTAAAGGCAAAATCTGTTCGCAAAAGTGGGAGATAGTCCCAACCAAATTACGGATAAAATTCGGGTGGAGCTGGCCGACGGTAACGCCGAAGTGGTTCATAACCTCGACGATGAGGGGGTGGAAAGGTAGGCGCAACCCAGCGACGAGCTGCTCCCGGAATATCACGATCTCGTCGGGACCGTGTCTCCAAGGGAAGTCGCCCGAGGGTATAAAGTAAGTGTATTCCCTAGGTAGGTTGAGCTGGGTGATAAGGGGAGTAAAGCCCCTCGGGCATCATGGTTGAGGGCCCAAACTTGTCTATTGTCCGACCTCGACGGGAGGAGGACGCCAAACTACCCGAGGCGACTCGGCCTACGGGTTCGAACTCTTCCTCGAGCTCTTCCTCGAGCTCTACCTAGGGTTCACTAAGGTTGTCGGGGGATGCAGCTCGGTTCGTAGAACCTGCATCCGATCCCCTCGAAGAACTGTCTAAGCTGTCCGAGCTAGACATCGGGAGGAAAAGAATACCGGGAGGAAAGTACCGACTCACCCAGAAAAAGCAAACAGACTACGGAAGGTTGACGCGAGATAAAAACTTGGACGCAAGCTCAAGAAGCAAACGCAGGAGAATGGCAATGAAAAGCGGCCGGGGGTCCCCCACTATTTATACCCACAGTGACCGAAAACCGATGGTTCCGATCGAGGCAAATCCAACGGCCCACGATCAAGCTGACCGCACGCCTCCTAAGACCGAGACGTGATTGGCCGCACGTCTTTTGAAACTGAAGCAGCGCCGATGCACGTCTCCCCGAATTAAAGGCGGCAATGACGCGTTTTTCAATTTTGAAATAATGCCCGCTGTCACGTCTCCCGGCGGCGCGTTTTTTAAATTTTGAAATAACGCGCGTTGTCACGTCTCCCAGCATTTAAAGAAGGATTGGTGCGTTTCCCGACTTTTCGGTGCTCGAGAAACCCGTAAATCTCCTGACGAAGGCACACTTCGCGCTATCAGTCAAACCGGTTCAAAGTACGGGTCAAATCCACCCGCCACCTCGTGAACTCCCCGCGCCGGGGCAAGCCCCTTAGCGCGAGGAGTGGGGGGCAATTGATGAGGGAAGATTTGGCCCGACCTCTTGACCACCCAACACGTGGCAGAAGCAACAACTCGGCACAGCAGTACGCTCAAGGCGCGAGCTCCGAGAGGAGGAACCAACGGTTCGAGCTCCCCAAAAGGAGCCCGAACTCTCCCTTTGATCCTGAGCCTTACGAGGAGCGCAAAGGGCAACAACCCGAACTGGCCCACCCCAGGGCAGTTCAGGCCACACCTCTATCCGAACTCAAGACTTCCCCTCGCACACCACTCCACCACTTCGTCTCCAGGCCGCCAAACCGAACAACCGTACCAGACACCAAAGGAGTCTGTATCCTGAGCGGCGCACCTAACCGACTTAGGATCCGACACTTGACAGTCGCACTTTAACGGCCACATGCCACCGCCACCTCCAGTCACAGAGACGGCTCCGATAAAGAGAGCAGTGGCGGTTGCCTGCCCCAGCGAGAGGTGATGACACCCGAACCGACAGAAGTGCGAGAGGTAATGATACCCGACCTGACGGGAGCTTGGGAGTGAGTGCGTGAAGTGGTTATAAAAGGCTCTCTTCCCCCCAAGAAGGAGGTATTTTGTGCCATCTGGTTTTTTATCTTGCCTTTGAGAATATACTAACTTGAGCTTCGGAGCACTATCACCGAGTTCCTCCCCGGAGACTACTCGCTTTCTTCCCCGTTTCAGACACCTTTTGCTCCAGTCAGAGGCAAGATCGTTAACAGGTAGGACCGACCGGATTGCGCTCCATCAGAAACCATGAGTATCCGATTGCCTGGGATGGTTCAAGCAAAAGCCCTTCTCCGACGTTCTCTCTTACCTTCTGCACCAACGGTTAATGTTCCCAAGGGCCATTTTGCAGTCTATGTTGGTGATCAGGCTCAAAAGAAGAGGTTCATTGTTCCAATATGTTACTTAACCAACCCTTCCTTCCAAGATTTATTAGGTCTGGCAGAGGAGGAGTTTGGGTTCAACCATCCAATGGGTGGTCTTACAATTCCTTGCAAAGAAGATCAATTTCTCGACCTAGCTTCTCGTTTGAGTGGCTAGTGATCATGAGAGGAGCGGAATGCAGGAGCCTGAAATCAATTGAAGAGGTCAATCAAGAGAATTAACAGATCTGCATCTTGGTTGACATTCTCTTCTGCAACATCGCCAGATCGCAAGTTTAAACCGCATTTCTTACAAGTAAGAAGACAATATATTCAAAGCTGCTGAATGGAGAAAGGACTTTCGTTTAAACTTTCTCTGGTTTTACAGCAAATGGGAAGATTGTGCTCAAAGTTGCAGCCTCAAGGAAAAACACATTAACATGGAAATCAATTTGCAAAGCATCTGCTTTGCCACTCCAATGCATATATAAATTTACTTTTGTACATGACCAGGGAGTAAATCTCCCCAATACAAACATCTTTCAATAAATTCCTCTTCATCTTTTGTTGATCAAACCATTTTGTTTCATTCATGGATACCTTTCTATTTTGATGTAAAGAATTAGTGGCCGAATTATTAATACAAGATAGAGGAGTGTTATCATAGGATAGATTATGGGTATTGGTTGCAATTAACAGTACTGTTGAAAATTGTGACCCAACAGTTGAAGAAAATAGTCTGGGGTTAGCTTATCTCCCATAAATTCTGGAGTACAGTAGTTCTTTTTAATAAATTTATTGTTCTTGCTTGGAATAATTCATGTATTTTCCCCTAAAATGGTTTGAGATCCAAGTAACCCAACCCCAATTACCTAACCATATAGGTGTTGCATACACATGCAACATAAAAAGGGTCAATTGCTGAAGCCCTCAATTATCAGTTGATTTATTGGACGCAATAGCTAATCCAATAATGGATCCTATCAAGGGGAATTATTCTTCAATGAGGAAACCATTCAGTCACCATGAATTTTGAATTTAATTTGCAAAATTATACAAATATAGAAAGTCAACTTGAATAGTTGCAGGATTAGCAGGGAGAGTGGGTATAATCAAAATGTCGAACAATATGACCTTAGTTCTGATCAGACACCTGTTTCCTTACAAATAAATTTTGTAAATTGAGCACTGCATATTGTAAATTGTGGGTCTGTCTATATCTCAGACATGATGTTTGTATACCGTAAATGGTGGGTCTAGACCTGATGATCTTGTTTGTATACTTGTTTTTTACTTTTTATTTGGCAATTTCTATGATACTGGAAAGATATGGTAGCTGTAAAAGCTTTAGTCAATATGATACCCATGTGAATTTGAATGGATACCAGTTCATTAATTGGTTATAAAGTTTTTAAGTGCCATATACACCTTTTTGGTATGCAATCAAAGATTTAACTTGGAGAGATGGAATATAGAATTATGTCAATCAAAAATGTTTGAACAAAAATAATTTACAACTCAAAAAGATATTGGTAAAAAAAAATTCTATTAATTGATACGGAACTTTTTTCCCTCTTCCTCAACTCTTGTACAAAAGGCTATTTAAACTGAATCATTGCTTTACAAAATTAATTTGATGATTTCTCATAAACTATTCAAGGAAGATGTGAGATGAAGGAAGGCATCCTCTTTGCAGGGGATGGTGAGAGCACCCATTGGATGATCGAATCCGTACTCCTCTTCGGCCTGACTTAACAAATCTTGGAAAGAAGGATGGTTCAGATGTGATATGGGAACCACAAACCGCTTCTTCTGATGAGCCTCTCCCACATACACCGCCAAGTGGCCTTTTGGGACAACCAATGCCACCGCTGAAGCAGTTTGGTTTGCAATCAGAAAAGAGCGTCGAAGCATCATCTTAGCGTGAGACAAAGCAGTAGGCAAACGGATACCCATGGCTTCTACCTACGGTGAAGTCAGAAAGAATTTGCAGATCTAAGAACAAATTATCTTTTAAGAATAGAGAGGCTGTGATTTATGAGGACTTGATTGGAAGGTGAGATTGTATATGGGACGACTAAGTATATATATATATAACTAGAAGAAGCAATCAGAAGTCAAATAATCCCTATCAAATATTGGATGAGTGGTGAAGAGGGGTTTGGGTGGGTCATGATTAGGGACATAAGTCATGAAGGTTCACATGGCTTTGCCGCCAGCTCCATTGTCCTTATTTTAGTTAATTAGGTATTGATAGGGACAAGGAATGCCCAATTATGTCTCTAGATGAGTGAGAGGACGAAAATAGCTTAGACAATGCCCAATCACTTGGGAAACAACGTAGAATATTCTACAACCCAACTTGATGGATGCATGGATAAGCTAGCAGTCGCCCCTTGGTTGTGAATTGAATTATTACAAATACATAACTGGAAATTCTGGCCCTACAGCCTAGCTAGAATCCAACTATGACTTGTTGACTAGCCTGTCGAAATGGTTTTGAATTGTTGTACGTAGCTCCTCGCATAGTCACTACGAGTAGAATGTGCTTTTTAATGTTTTCAAATTTGGGAGAAGGATGAAGGTTCCTACTGGCTCAGTTAGTAAAGCTTCATGGAACAAAAAAAAAGAGAGAAATTCACTGCACCGGTGGCCGGTGTTGGGTTGTTATGGAAATCCAAAAATTTTTTCTTTCCTGCCTCATGAAATCCAAATTATGAACTGCTTCTAGCTCTTCTTAACACAAGCACAATAAGCCTAGCTTGAGAGATACTGATAGCTCATAGCATGCATGCCTCATTTGGATCTTGATGAAAAAATGGATGGGTAATGGTGAAACTCTAATATATTTCTCCTAGCTCTATGCTGTTCTTGTTTTGAGTAAACTGTTGGAAACTTGGAATCAAAAGCTACTTCCGGCCGGTTCTCGTTGACATGGACAAAGACCGGCTTGTGGATGAATCACCATTAATGACATGCCTATATATATATACTGCGTCGAGTCTAGTCAAAAGAGGACAATAATTGAACTTGAACGGCAATACCAATTGTTCTAATTTCCTTGACAATGGTTACAAGGAACAAAGAATTCGGAATTGAGAAATGAAAGAAAGAAATGTTAGATTTTTCGAATAATTGTGAAAGGACAGGAATACCACCAACAACACATGGATGTGTGGTCGATCACTTGTTAAGTGTATGTGTGTAGCTAAGCCAACACTGGGCATACCCCCACCCCTGTACAAGTATACGATGAGTACTCGGTGTGGAAGATTAACTCAAAAAGAGAAATCAAGAACATGTTGCAGTTGTTAGGTATGTAATACGGATCTTCAACAGATCCATTGGTTGCAAGGTACAAATTAAGCCATGTGATCCTTGACGGTATGCAGTTCCCTCAACAGACCCAATTGCTGGTCACTTCAGAAAACATGTATTAATTAGGAATGAATTGAAAGGCGATTGACACTACAATCACTTCCCCACAACTTATCCCAATGTTTACTCAAATGGTCTAGCTTTAGTCATAGTGGGAGGATTTGAATTGAAGTAGTCCATCATGATGTGCTGGCATTTTGAAAATACAATATATATATATATATATATGTTTGCTCTCCAAAAATCTTTGACAAGTCGTTACAAGACAAGACCATGTGATTTCATGATATGTGTTCAAAATTTGGTATATGGATCCGTCTAATCCCTTGTTCATTTGACTGACGTCGGGCCACATAGTACTACTATATATCTATCTACAGCTCTCTCTCTCTCTCTCTCTCTCTCTCTCTTTATATATATACTCTACCCACATTCTGAAAGAAAGTGCAACGATCTTTCCATAGTCTAGCCTTCACCTCTGTACTTTTCAGAGAGACTTGAGATCCAAGTAGCTTCAGAAGGGATGGGTATTCGATTGCCTGGGATGCTTCATGCAAAAGCCCTTCTCCAACGTTCTCTCTTGCCTTTTACATCAACCGCTAATGTTCCCAAGGGTCATTTTGCCGTCTACGTTGGTGACCTGCAGACCCAAAAGAAGAGGTTCATTGTTCCAGTATCCTACTTGAGCCACCCTTCCTTCCAAGATTTGTTAGGCCAAGCAGAGGAAGAGTTTGGATTCCACCATCCAATGGGTGGTCTTACAATTCCTTGCAAAGAAGATCAATTTCTCGACCTTACTTCTCGTTTGAGTGGCTAGTGACCATGAGAGGAGAGGAATGCAGGAGCCTCAAATGAATTGAAGAGGTCAATCAAGAGAATTAACAGATCTGCACCTTGGTTGATATTCTCTTCTGCAACATCGTCAGATCTCAAGTTTAAAACCGCACTGATTACAAACAAGTGAGAAGACAATATATTCAAAGGTGCTGAATGGATGAAGGACCAGCATTCAGCAAGTTTTCTCCAGTTCTATAGCAATTGGAAGGATTATTGCTCCGAGTTGCAGCCTGGAGGAAAATTAAAACACAATGACATCGAATCAATCTCTTCAACTTTGCAAAGCATCTACTTTGCCACTCCAAACTTGGAGCATATATAGATTTACTTTTGTACATGACCGGGTAGTAAATCTCCCCAATACAAACATCATTCAATAAATTCCTTTTCGTCTTTTTTGATCAAACCATTTTGTTTCATTCATGGATACCTCTCTACTTTGATGTAAAGAATAATAATTAATGGTGGATAAATTACAAATACCGAAGTTAGTTTGTAATTAACAGTGTTGAAAATTGTGACCTAACAGTTGAAAAATGCGACTCTGGTTGCAATTCAGGACCTGATAGTGCTTGGTTGGATGAGATCATGAGATAACCTTTCACTTGATGAATTTGTCCATATGGTGCTTCAAGGTTTTTCGATCGAGGAGTACAGAACTTGTTTGTGATTTGCTACCATAAAGCTGTGTTCATAGTGTCTTGTTGGTAGTAGACCTGGGCTCATAAATTTGTATACAGCCAGCTGATAAGTCTGCAGTAGTATAGAGCGTACCTTTTTACAGCCTTTTGTGTTATTAGTACAGTACCTTTACAGCTCCAAGCGCGCATGATTTACAGCTTCACAGTGCTTTTGTGGTATTTAGTGCTACAAACATTTTTTTAAAAGCTGTAGAATTTCTATATAACTATCTCTCTCTATATATATATATGAATTCAAGCTGAATTTGAATAACTCATGGGATGAAAAAGGACCAAAAGAAATTGATGATTGTAATATGAATCCAGGCCGAATTTGAATAAACTACATTAGATGTAATGTGGAGCCATGAAATTATGGCACTAATCCATGCCTGTGTGCTAATAATTAGAGTTTGTGCTTATTTGACAGAACCTTAGGCTGTGTTTGGAAACAATGTAAATAAATGTGAATGTAAAGATGTAGAGTGTAAAATGGTTCATATAAATTGTAAAGTTGGGTTAATTTTACACTAGTAAATTTATCTTCTTACCAAATAGATTTTTAGCTGTAATGAATGCAAACATGAATTTTAATAAAGCATATGCTTTTTTAATCAAACACCCATTTGAATGCAAATTTACTTCTTTTTTATTAATGTACTTTTACATTTTATTATCAATGTAAATATGCATTGGTTTATCATTTGTCAATGTATAAATGTAATGTTGCCAAACACAGGCAAAAGTGAACCAAAGTGCAAATTTACCTTGAATCAGGATTTCTTTACATTGTTTCCAAACGCAGTCTTAGACTCAGTTTGGAAGGAGTATAAATACAAATATGTACAATACAAATACATACAAAATAATACAAAATGTAAGATTTTGCACTCTACATATTTGTATTTGTATTTGTATTCTTCCCAACTGAGCCAATTTGTAAGCTGCTGTTGTGTTGTTTGTGTACTTTCTTTTATTTTTATTTTTTTGAGCAATTTCTACGATACCGAAAAGGTATGGTAATTGAAAAACTTTCATAAATCACACCCGCATGAAGTTGAATGAGTACCCGTTTTGGTTTTCAGATTTTAGGTGCCGCTTATACGATCTTTTTGGTACCCAACCAAAGGTTTAGCTTGAGGGAATAAAAAAAGCTATTATTATGTCAATGAAAAAAGTTCGAACAAAAATGATTAATTTAAAACTCAAAAAGATATGGATAAAAAAAAAAGAAATCTATTGTATAATTTTCAGGAACTTGTTTTCCCTCATCCTCAACTCTTCTACAAAAAGCTATTTACACTTGATCATTAATCGCTTTACAAAATGTCATCATTTTCTAATCATAAACTAGACAAACAAGATGTGAGATCAAGAAAGTCATCTTCTTTGCAGGGGATGGTGAGAGCACCCATTGGATGATCGAATCCGAACTCCTCTTCGGAACCACAAATCGCTTCTTCTGACTCTGAGTCTCTCCCACATAAACGGCCAAGTGGCCTTTTGGGACATCCAAGGTTGCTGATGAACTAGATTGGTTTAGAGTCAGGAGGAAAGAAGGTCGAAGAATCATCTTAGCATGAGACAAAGCAGTAGGCAAACGGATACCCATGGCTTCTACGTACGTACGGTGAAGTCAGAAAGAGTTTGCAGATCCAAGAACAAACTTTTAAGAATAGAGCTAATAGCTAGGTTGCAATTTGTGAGGAATTGGAAGGTGAGATGGTATATCAAACCTGTATTGCATATATATATATATATATGGTTTTGCCTCCAGATGAATTGGTTGAGCCTTGAGTAGGGACATAAGTCATGAAGGTTCACATGGCTTTGCCTCCAGATCCATTGTCCTTATATTTTAGTTAATTAGGTCTAGATAGGGACATTAAGGAATGCCCGATCATGTCTGTAGAAGTGTAGAGTGAGAGGACGAAAATAGATCACAATGCCCAATCACTTGGGAAACAGCCCTAGTGTCTTGTCTACACAACCCAACTTGACCTTGACCTTGAGGAAGGAATTAATTAATAAGCAGGCGCCCCTTGATTGTGAGTTGCAACAAATACATGACTGGAAATTAATTCTGGGCCCTACTGCCTCTGCCTGGTATCTATCATGCACCCATTCTGGCCTTTACAAGTTTTGTTGTAATCTGTACGTAACGTGTGAGTTGCTGACTGGGTCAAGTGTATGCTTATAGCTAGCTAGTTAGTCACCACTTGGCCGGTGTTGGTGCATGCCCCTCCCTGTACAATGGGTAATGGGTCGGTGTGAAAGACATCTCGACAGTAGAGAAACCCTTGCAGTTATTGATAAGACGGATCTCCAACAAGGCCATGTGATCATCCTTGACGATATATGCGAGTCCCTCCCTCAACAAGTCAACAGACAACAGACCCAATTGCCAGCCACTCCTTATCTCATTGTTTACTCAAATCCTTATCTCTAGTGGGATTTGCAGTCCATTGTGATGTGCTGATGAAAATTTAATTTGTAGATACAATATGTTTGCTCTATCCAAAAATCTTTGACAAGTAGTTAAAAGACAAGACCCTCTAACCACTTGTTCATTTGATGAGTGATGTCGGGCCACATACTATCTATTTACAGCTCCCTCTCTCTATATATCTCTACCCACATTCTGAAAGAAAAGTACAACCATCTTTCCATAGTCTAGCCTTCACCTCTGTACTTTTCAGAAGAGATGGGTATCCGATTGCCTGGGATAGTTCATGCAAAAGCCCTTCTCCGACGTTCTCTTTTGCCTTCTACATCAACCGCTAATGTTCCAAAGGGTCATGTTGCAGTCTACGTTGGTGACCTGCAGACCCAAAAGAAGAGGTTCGTTGTTCCAATATCCTACTTGAGCCACCCTTCCTTCCAAGATTTGTTAGGCCAGGCAGAGGAAGAGTTTGGATTCCACCATCCAATGGGTGGTCTTACAATTCCTTGCAAAGAAGATCAATTTCTCCACCTTACCTCTCGTTTGAGTGGCTAGCTAATGAAAAGAGGGAAATGCAAGAACCTCACATTAAAGAGGCCAATCAAGAAAAATGGATCTGCAGTTCAGTTAGCATTCTGTGCCTAGCTACAACATCGCCAAATCAGAGGTTTGAACCACGATGATATCAAGCAAGTGGGAAGAGAACACATTCAAAAGCTGAATAAGAAAATGGAAGCTTTCTCCAGTTTTACAGCCAGCGGGAGAAGATTGTGCTCAAAGCTGCAGGGAAAGAACATTAACATTGATATATAAATTTACTTTCGTACACTCCAATGTATAAATTTACGTTTTTACACGACCAGGGAGTAAATCTCCCCAATACAAACATCATTAATTCAATAAATTCTTTTCCGTCTTTAATACTGCAAAATCTTATTGGTTACTTTTTGTTTTGATGTTGATAAATCCGTGCATCTTGTTTTATGCAGGATAACCTCTCTCCTTTCGTATTAAGAATTGTAGTGGAATTAATACATGGTAGAGGAGGGTATTGTACCATACATTATGTACCCAAGTTAGATTGCGATTAACAGTTGCCGAAAATTGTTAACCGTCCGGGATGATTTATCTCACCAACTCTCAGTACCTGATAGTGCTCGATTGGATGCTGAGACATCCAATCAAAAATAATGTTTTCTTGGTAAAAGGAAAAAGGTGAGCTATACAGACTGTAAAGTAGATTTTCGATTATGAGTTGGAAATTAAAAGATATGATATCTGAAAAATATTTGGCCAATTAACTGGAATCAAGAAAGTGGTACGAAATTAGTGTTATTTATCAAAATTCATGGGTGGGTTTTGATTGGTCAATTTTTTTTTCATACCATATCTTTCTTCCATCATAGATTTTCCCATTTTTTCTTGTTTGTTGTATGAGATCAACCTGATTTCTTATTCTTTGGTTATATTGATGCCTTCATTTGATAATTAGGATATTGGGTTCATACCCCTAAGAGTCTGTTTGATTTACAGTCAGAATTGGAATTAAAATCCTCTGAAATTAAAATTGGAATAGTCTATTCCCATTGTCAGTTTGGTTTAGACAAGAATGGAAATAGGAATTGAAATTAGCAGAAATAGAATTTTATTCCTTAAAAAGAGACAGTAATTAGGATATTGGGTTCATACCCCTAAGAGTCTGTTTGGTTTACAGTCAGAATTAGAATCAAAATCCTCTGAAATTAAAATTGGAATAGTCCATTCCCATTGTCAGTTTGGTTTAGACAGAAATGGAAATAGGAATTGAAATTAGCAGAAATAGGATTTTATTCCCAAAAAAGAGACAGAAAATGATCATTCCCTCAAATGATAAAATGCTATTCCAGTAGAAATGGGAATAAGATTCTGATTCCAGCCAACCAAACAGTTGGAATCGAAATAGCTTATTCCAATTCTAATTCCAGTAGGGCTGTTCACGGGTCGGGTTGGGTCAGTTTATAAGGGTTTTCCCAACCGACCCGACTTGGTCGGGTTACATGAGGTGGAAATCGAAACTGACCCACTGGTAGGCAAAACTGACCTGATCGGTTTGAGTCGGGTTGGATTGATTTGAGTCGGTTTCGGTTTTGCTCCTATACAAAAATGATAGAGAAGCGTAGAACTAGGAGGACACCTAATTCTAATTGTAATTGACTAATGGGTTGCCTATTTAGTATAAAAGACTAGAGAAATTAGAAGATATGGCTGTTCTAGTTCTAGTAGAAGAATAGTAAGTAAGAAACTAGGAACTACCGAACTAGAAAACTAATTGGTTCGGTTTGGTCCGAATCGGTTTCAATTTTTACATAAGAAAACCGAAACCGACCCGATATATCGATTTATGATTTTGCCCAACCTAAAATCGACCGATACTAATGAAAACTCGACTAACTCGGATTAGATCGGTTTAATCGAATTGAACCTTCTTATGAACAGCCCTAGATTCTAGACCCCTATTCCCGCAAACCAAACGGGACTATCAATTGATGTATTGATCGGTAAAACTAATTCACTAATGGATCCCATTCCTCAAACTGGAATCATTCGGTCACCACCGTTTTGTATTTGATATACAAAACTCCAAATAAAATCTTGGGCTGAGAAGAGCGGAAACATAAGTTCGCAGAAGATACTTTGTATACAAACTCACGAGAGTATCTGAGTGCTCAGATATTCAATCAATATTAGGTTGGATGTATAATTGGTTTTTTTTTTTTATTTTATAGAGTCAAAAAAATTGAACAACAAAATTTTTTTTTTTTTAATATTATAACTATACCCCCAGTCAAAAATGTAATAGACTGTCTCCCGATTGTCTCATACACTTGTGAGAAAAAAGGTAAATTACAAAGAGCCCCCCGTATTATGGGGTCTGTAACAAAGACCCCTTATACACGAACAGCACCTCAGATTCTTTCATATTTCTCTCTCTCCCGATCTCTCTTTCTTCCCCTTCCCCCTTTCTCGTATCATTTGGGAAGAATAATCTGACGATGTGAAATTTCAATTCTCCCTCTGGCTGTCGGTCTAAACAAGCCCATTTTAGATTTATAGGCTGAAGCTTTTTGATCGATCAGTTGGCTCTTCTCGGTCAATCCAAGACTCCGATCCTTGAAAATTGCTGCTCGAGAATCTGGCACTGCCAAAAATCTCCCGTCACCACTGTAAATGAAGCTTGCGTCGATACTCTTAAATTCAATTTGGTGACTTGCACCGGATTTCAGCAACAGGTCCACGGAAGGATCAGCATAGAACAAAACCCTAGGCCCTGAGATATCCAAGCTGAATTTTTTTGAAGGTTCTAGAGATTCCGGGGATACGTGAGAGGAGATCCCAAAGTTGGAGTACAGAACGGGATTCAAGGCCTACAACCACGCAATCGCTCTGGCTGTAATTTTGTATTGATGTAGAGTATTCCTTCTAGGTTCCACATGGGAGCCCATTTAGAGAGAGAGAGAGAGGGAGAGAGAGAGGGATTACCACCGATCACAAAGCTGGTCAAAATGGTTCCACACGGGAACCCATTTTGACATCGTCAGATTATTCTTTCCAAATGACACGAAGAAAGGGGAGGGGAGAAAGGGGAAGGGAAAGAAGAGAGATGTGTGAAGGAATCTGAAGGGATTTACCATCGTTACTCTTTGTGTATTGTGAGGTCGGAGAAGATGAACAGTATTTTTCTTCTTATTGTTAAAATAGTTATTATAAAGGTAATACAAGGATTAAAAAATATTGTAACAACGGATTTCAATGAAAAATTAATGAAAGAGGGTCTTTGTCTCAAGGTCATAGTATAAGGAAGGTTTTTGTCGCAAAACAAAATACAGAGGGGTTTTTGTAATTTACTCAAAAAATGTCAAAATTGGAACCATACTCAATATACTCCTTCCAAGACCCAGATAACTGTGATCAACATTAATTAAATAAAGGTAGGTTGCCGAATAGAAGCGAGCTGGTATAATCATGGTTTTGAAAACCGGGTCGGACCTGTTGCCATGGAACCTGTTTCATTTTATCCTAAAACTGTTCTTAGGCCAAAAATCATTAATTTGGTTAGTAATCTATTGACAATGATTTTTTGCTATTTTTTATTTTAATTATTTATTAAAATTTTTATTTTTTAAACCCAAAACAGTTTAAATCCTTGGAACATAGACACTTATTCATTACAAACAAGTTGTAAATTAAGCGCTGCATGCTGTAAATTGCATACAGCCTAACAAGTGTGCGTTGGTATATGGAGTAACATTGAGAGCTTATTCAAAAAAAAAACAAAAAAAAAACGTTTCATAAAGTTGGTTTGAATTTCATGTTAGCGGTGGCAATTGCGGGCTGGTTGGATTGGGTTTGAAGTTCAACCCAAATCATCCGCTCAAATCCATTAATTTTATATTTATGTACTTAAAATAAAAAATTTGTTCTCATTAGTTATAGCTTGGTGCTAATAGTAATTGTTATTTATATAAGTAGTGAAGGTTCAAATTATATTGCATGTATATTATTTTTACACAAGTGGCGAAGCCATTTAATTATGTTTGGGTTTTGGGTTTGATCGAATTACTTGGTTCAAACCGGTCAGACCAACAATTTGAATTATCTATTTGGATTGTCTTGAGCTAATCACATCAAGAGTGGTTGAACCATTTAGATTCGGATCGGTCTGGTTGGACTGGACCAAACCGGTTCAGTCGGTGGCGGATTGACTTGAATCGACCCTTGTCGGGTTGTGCACGGGTTAGGGACCGAACCAACTAGTCCGAAGCAGGTCAATGGAATCAATCCAAGTCGGTGTAGATTCGGACCAAGTTATGTGGATACGGGTTGGGATGGTTGGACCGAGCCGAGGGCCAAAGAAATCGGGTCAGATCTCGGATCGGACTAGGTCAGGTCCATTTCGAGTTCGGGGTTGACACAAATCTGGATCTGGTTGGGTTCGGGCTGGGGTGGTCGAACCAAATAAACTGAACCGAGGTGATCGGGTCTATTCAGATTTAGACCGGGTTGAACTGTTCCATACTCGGGTTGGGTTTATTTGAATTATACCGATTTGGGTAGAGGTCTAAAATGGGTCGTGCCGGGCCTGCGGCTCGCGAGGCCATCCTGGGCTGTGTCGCCCTCCCTAGGGATAATTTGGGTGGTCGGCCTGGCACAACCCATGGCCCAAGCCCGTGCGGGCCTGGGCTGTGCCAAGCTAGGCCATATTGGTTTTTTTTTCGCTTTTTTGTTTTTTTGCTTTTTTTTGTTTTCTTGTCATTTTTTATTTTTTTATTTCTTTGCTAAGTAAAACTAAAATATTTAACTTTCCTTTGGGAACTATTTGAAAAAAATAGGAGAGCTAACAAAGAAATGAAACAAATATTTAACCGACTAAGAAGTCAAAGAAACAAAGACTAAAGTGAATAACAAATTGGAATAAAAATAGGAATTTTATTTCATTTATGATGTAGCGCGATCCGGTCACTCCTAGCTGGCACTCACGTGGCTCCTGAGAGGTACCCGAAACGAGGAGGAAGAAGAAGAATCCCCGGGGGGTTTGCCGGCGGGAACGCTCCGACGATTAAGTCGGTATTCTATGTGAGAAGCAAAGGGAAGACGAAGGCTAAGAGTGCATATTGCGCAAGTGGTTCGAAGATACCTTGTTCCTTGAGAATAAGCCCCTTATAACAGAATTCTGTTGCATCATGCCCTCCGGCTAATGATAGGGCAGGTATATCCGCCGCTGTCGGTCTGCCACAGCCGTTACACGCAAGGCTGAGGTGGCACGTGCGGGGCCGTCGTCGCAAGGTACGTGCTTATCGGGTGTAAGGCACCTTTTAAAGGTGGCAGGTGCGATGATGTCTAACGAGGGACATGGCTGTTGTCCTCAGATTTGTCGGGTACGGTGGTCGGGCGGGGAGATCTTTTGGCGGTACGCCGAACTACCCCTTTCGCGAGTTACCCTGTGTCGGGCTATCTCACGGGCAGCGAGCTGCACTGTGGCAAGCTATGCCGAGCTGTCCGGCCCGAAGTGTTTTCACCCCGGGGTGTCTAGAGGTGGGTCGGTGAGCTCCCGTCGGGGAGTGGCCCGAAGTCCATCGGGGAGGAGCTCGGGTATCGAGAAAGGTCGGGGGCACCCCGACCTCGGGGCACCCTGGAGTGCTTTAACCCCGAGAGAGGAGATGCGGGCAAGACGGCTTCCGGCGAGTAGTTTATCCGCCCGGTTGCCGAGCTCAACTCGGTGAGACCCCCCCCCGAGTTGTGGTTATGTCGGTTGCGTTGTCACGCCGAGTCCCTTGTTTGAGCAAGGTCACGCCCACGTGTACCTGTGCTGCGAGGTTGGGCCAAATCACCCTCCATCAATTGCCCCCCACTCCCTGCGCTGGCGGTGATGACCCAGTGCGGGGAGGTCATGACGCGCCGGGTGGATTTGGCATCGGTATTTATGCCGCTTTGTTGCGCGCTCCGTCCAACTAGACCAGTCTAGTGCCCGGTTCGATCGATAAAAGACTCGAGTCGCGTCCAGATCACGCACGGACTTCATGCGACTTGGACTTCGAGGACGTCAAAAACGCGCTAAACCGTTTTCGCCTCGATGATCCCGCAGCTGTGGCTATAAATAGGGGGACCCTTGGCCATTTTCTTCGCCACAAAGCTTTCGTCGTTAGCGTTTGAGCTCGCGCCAAAGGTCTCTTAGCTCGGGTCTTCCGGTTCGGTTGCGTTCCTTTGGTGAGTCCTCTCGAGCTCCCTTTTCCCTTCTAGTTTGTTTCTTTCCCTTAAGTCTGCTATGTCGTCTAGCGTAGACAGCCTCATCAACGAGCCCGAGGTGGGTACCTCGGCTCGGGGTGTCCCCTTCTACCTCCCAGCCATCCGATGCACGGGTGGCTTCGGGTCATTTGGCATCCACTTCCCACCGAGGTCGGGTGCCGGATCAGTTCGGCCCTTCCACCATGACTATGGAGAGACTCCAGGACCTCATACAGAAGTTCCATCTTCCTGGGGAGTACTCTTACGGTCTTCCTACCGGTAGTTTCCCATGGGAGCACGGTCCTGATGAGATCGTGGTCTTCGGGGAACAATTAGTAGCCGGTCTCCGACTTCCTCTCCACCGCTTAATTTCCGAGGTGCTGGTGCACTTCAACATAACCTTGGACCAACTTCATCCAAATTCCATACGGAATATTGCTGGGACCATTTCTCTTTGCTTCGACCGTTCCCTTCTTATTGACCTGGACATCCTTAGCACCATTTTGGCCATAAAGAAGAGTGCTTCGGGCACTCTCCCCGGGCACGAGACGGTCTTACTACCTATCTCCCCGCCTGGGGTTCAAGCTTATGCACAAACTCCCAAGTAAAGTCCCGGCATGGAAGCGGGACTACTTTGTAGTTCGGAGGAGCACGGGATGGCCCTTCCCTACTGGCTGGAGGGTGGCTGTTCAAGACCCCGGTGTCATCTTTGATGGTAAGACCAAGAAGGCACTCCAGACGCTGGCTCAGCTCGGGTTAAATTATAAAGACTTCACATCCGATGAGAAGCTTGTCTAGGCCGGCTTGAGCTTGGGTAGGTTTTGCTTTACTTCGGCCTTTTGTATGTATGTTTGTTTCGGGATTGCTAATGTTGAACTTCACTGCAGGTCCCATGGAGGCAGAGAAGATTGACAACCAAAGACTCTTCCGCCGGATGAAGAGGAAGAAGCGCGTAGCCAAGAAGGCACACGTTGAGTCTCCCCAAGCCTCGGCCAAGACTCAACCTCCGCAGAATTCAGCTCCGGGGCCCGAGGTGGTAGCGGAGCCTGTCATCGACTTGGAAGGAGGGGTTGTGCCTCGGGGGCCCGAGGTGGTAGCGGAACCTGCCGTTAGGCCCACCAAACCTGCTGCCAAGCCCACTGAACCTCCTTGTTGAGAGCGTTGCCGAGGCTAGTGCTGCGGGGGGCTGCTGCCGGGGCTCATCCTGCCGAAGCTACCGCCGAGGCCTCCGAGAGTTCCACTCACGATGTAGAGATGACGACGTCTAGCTCGGAGGGTCGGGGGAGTGAAACCGTCCTGAACCCCTAGTGCAGCCTGGAGAAGAGCAAGCTGGCTGCATACCCGGGGGAGGTCGGCGAGTGGGGTGATCTTACTCCTGGTCAGCTTGGTCTCTTCTCTTCCTTTTTTTTTTTTTTTTTTGGTTTCCCTCTTGATTGGTTTCCCTTTTGCAGGTGAACACCGCCATTCGCGCCTTGACCCTTCAATCAGATCGGCACCTGAGGTGGGCTTTGGAGGCTGAGAAGTCATCCCGCACAGCCCATATTGAGTTGAGGGCAGCTCGCTGTTAGGTCCACCGCACGGAGAGTGACACCTTGGCTCAAAAGAGCTTCATCGAGGTGTTAATGGCGAGAGAAGGGGGAGCTGGCCTGAGACAAAGATAAGCCGAGGGCCGAGGTAAACAGGCTTAAGGTCGGTCAAGAGGCTTTAGGGCTTGAGGTGAACAGCCTCAAGGCTGAGAGGGATGCCCTGAAGCTCGAGATGCAAGGCCTCAAGGAGGCAAAGGGGAAGGCTGGAGCACGAGGTGGAGTACCTCCAAGAAGATATAAGAGAGAAGGCCGCGATCTTCGAGGGTGCTCTCAAGGAGGCCAAGACTCGGGCCGTCATTGACTTTGTCAAATCTTCAAGGTTTGACGACGTGATGACCGAGGCCTACCGCAAGGGCTTCAAGCTCGGTCGGTGGCTAATCAGGCACCTCTACCCCGACCTGGATACGAGCACCATCACCACTTCATGAATCACCGACGACATCGTGCGTCGGTCAAAAGATGATCCAGATTCCGAAGATGAGGGCGCCAAAGATGAAGCGAGAGGATGCTGGCCCAGTTACTACCCCCATGGAGGTCCCTAACAAAGGCAGCGAGCTTCCAAAGTAGTTTGCTCCCTGTATTTGTAAACTTAATCTTCTCCCTTTTTCTTTCTTGTAATCAAGACGTTCTTAATGGAATTCATGTAATGAATCTTCCGCAATGAAGCGAGTTTTTCTTTTTGTCAAAAGTTTGTGCAATTTATTTTTGTCGAAATGGTTATCTCACCCCAAGTTGTTAACCTATCAAGTTGAACTTTCGAAGTGGGTGTTCCTTAACGGCCATCATGGCCCTGAACCGTTTAATAGGGGTAGCCTTGTGTACGCCGGGGTGAGGGACATAGTAGGGCGCATGCCCGACCTGTCTGCACCCGAGGTAGGTTGCCGTCCGTTATCCTTAACAGGTCCAACCCTTTGCATGCCGGGCGGGCTATTTGTTGTAAGGTTCATGCCCGGGCCGCCTGCACCTCAAGCGTTGCAAGTACTTAGTTCATGCTGATGGGGCAACTTAGTTTTGTATGCTACCGAGGTTTCTTCATTAGCTCGGCGTTTCAGCCCTTAGGGCTGGAGGAGTGTCTCGTGGCCCATTCTCGGAGTCTGCCCATGCCACAGAGGCGGCCGGGTCCTGTTGTGCCGAGGTCATATTAGCTCGGTATTCCGGCCCTTAGGCTTTGGGAGTGGCTCGTGCCCTACTCAATTCTTACGAGATAGTATTGTCTTAGGTTGACAATATTCCATGCCCGAGGTACTTGTTTCCCTTCGAGGGTCTCGAGCTCGTACGTTCCTTCCTCGAGTACTCGCTTCACTCGGTAGGAACCTTCCCAGTTGGACCCGAGCTTGCCGGCGCCGGGCTCGGGTACCATAACTTTACGAAGGACCAGGTTGCCAACGCGGAGGTTCCGCCTCTTGACCCTGGCATTATAGTACCGAGCTACTCTCTGCAGGTAGGCTACGGTCCTGATGTACGCGAGGTCCCTTACTTCGTTGAGTAGATCGAGGTTGGTACGTAGATCATCTTCGTTTGTCCGATCCTTTGTATGCTTCTAGTCGCAGCGTAGGTACTTCGATCTCTCCGGAGATCAACGCTTCGGTGCCGTACGTGAGATTGAAGGGTGTTTCTCCCGCGGCAGTCTTCTCCGTGGTCCGGTATGCCCATAGAACACTTTGGGTAGTTCATCTGCCCACAATCCTTTAGCTCGGTCCAATCGTGCCTTTAATCCGCGGAGGATGGCTCTATTCGTGACTCTGCCTAACCGTTTGCTTGAAGGTGTGCGGCTGAAGTAAAATTCTGTCGGATTCCCATGTCTTGGCACCAGTCTTGAAATTTGATGTCCTCGAACTGCTTGCCATTGTCGGAAATCAATACCCGAGGTAATCCGAAGCGGCACACGATGTTCTTCCAAAAGAAGTTTTGAACATTTCGGGCTGTGATCATTACGAGGGGTTCGGCTTCTACCCACTTGGTAAATTAGTCCATTGCTACTACTAAGAACTTCCTTCCACCCGCTGCTGGCGGGAATGGCCCGAGTAGATCGATGCCCCACTGTGCAAAGGACCACGGGCTGGTGAGATACTTGAGGTCAACAACGGGTTAGTGGTGAATATTGGCATGTCTCTAGCATTTGTCACATTTTCCCGACGAGTTCAATGGCATCTGCCTTCATTGTTGGCCAATAATACCCTTGTCGAAGTGCCTTTTGGGCGAGGGCCCTACTCCCCAAGTGTCCGCCGCACAGACCCTCATGAGTGTCACGGAGTACGAGCTCGACTTCGGTAGGTCGCAAGCAACGCAGGTAGGGGAGCATGTAGGATCTCCGGTATAGCCGTTCGTCTATCATGACGTATTTGGCTGCCTAGCGCTGCACCCTTACGGCTGCATTGCGATCTGCGGGGAGGGTCCCGTGTAGCAAGAACCTCGCGAGCAGGTCAATCCAGCTTGGCTCCGCTTGAACGATGGGAGAGACCTCCTCTGCCCCCCCGAGAATGCTAGGCCGAGGAAGGTCCTCTATGTACATGGTTCTCATGGTGATGTCGCTGGTGCTGGCTAACCTGGACAAGGCGTCGGCCTCGGCGTTCTTCGACCTAGGGATTTGTCCGATGAAGTGTGACTGGAAGTTGAGCGGGGGCCTCTCCGACTTTGGCCAAGTAGGCGACCATGGTCGGCTTATGAGCTTCGTACTCACTAGTGACCTGGTTGACCACGAGCTGGGAGTCGCTGCAGATAATGATGTGCTTGGCTTTTACTTCTTTGGCTAAGGCTAGTCCAGCTATCAACGCCTCGTACTCTGCTTCATGGTTAGATGCCGCGAACTCGAAGCGTAGCGCGTACTCCAGTTTCGTGCCACTTGGGCCGTGCATAACTATTCCGGCTCCGTTGCCCTGTTGGTTCGAGGAGCCATCTACATGAAGGATCCAGGGCTCCTCATCCCAGTTGCGCTTGGCCTAGCTAGGAGAGATGCCACACCGGCTACTACCTCACGGGGTTCGGACTGAACTGGCCTAGGAGCTTCGGGCTCACCCGAGCCGGGGACCTCGTGCTCAACCGGCCTGGGAACTTCAGAGCTGAATGTGCACTCGGCGATGAAATCTTCTAAGGCTTGAGCTTTAATGGCAGTTCGCGGCTTGTCCTGGAGGTCGTACTCGCTGAGCTCAACGGCCCACTTCGTCAACCGACCAGACCTCGGGCTTAAGTAAGACTTGCCTTAGAGGTTTGTCGGTGAGGACGATAACGGTATGAGCTTGGAAGTACGGGCGGAGCTTCCGAGCTGCAACTACCGGTGCGTATGCTAGCTTTTCTATCTCCGTGTATCTCGTCTCTGCTCCCTACAATACTTTACTAACATAATAGATGGGTCGTTGGACCCGATCTACTTCCATTATTAGTACCGAACAGACCACTTCGTCGCTCGCCGAGAGGTACAGTTCTAAGACATCGCCCTCCTCGGGCCGGGTTAAGATCGGCACACTAGCGAGGTATTTCTTGAGCTCGTCAAACGCGAGCTGGCAGTCTTGGGTCCATTCAAACCCTTTTCTCTTAATTGCCTTAAAGAACGGCAGACAGCGGTCCACCGACTTGGACATGAAACGGCTCGGGGCGGCTATGCGGCCATTCAACCTCCGAACCTCCTTCAACTTCCGGGGTGGTTTCATATCAAAATTGCCTTAATCTTATCCAAGTTGGCCTCAATGTCGCACCGGTTAATGATGTATCCTACGAACTTGCCCAAGGTCACACCGAATACACACTTGTTTGGGTTCGGTCTCATATTAAACTTACGCAAAATTTCAAAAAACAAAATGCAAATCTTGTATTAATTCATGTGAGAATTGAGTTTTGACAACCATGTCGTCTACATAGCATTCTACTTTACTGCCAATTAATGGTGCAAATAACTTATTTACAAGCCTTTGAAAGATTGCCCCTGCGTTTTTCAACCCGAAGGGCATAACCTTGTAACAGTATAGACCGAACCCCGTGATGAAGGTAGTCTTTTCTTCGTCCGCCGGGTCCATCTTGATTTGGTTATACCACGAATAGGCATCCAAGAAACTTAGCAACTCATGCCCCGAGGTCGCGTCCGCCAAGCGGTCAATTCGGGGGAGTGGGAAGCGATCTTTTGGGCAAGCCCGGTTTAGGTCGGTGTAGTCGACGCACATGCGCCACTTGCCGTTGGCTTTCTTACCGGGACGGGGTTGGTTACCCAGCTCGGGTAATGGATTTCTCTCATGAAGTCAGCTGCGAGGAGCTTCTCGACCTCCTCGTCGTCCGCTTTCCACCGCTCCGGGGCTAGGTTGCGTTTCTTACGTCTAACGGGCCTAACTACGGGATCAGTATTCAGCTTGTGAGTTATAAGGTCGGGGTCTATACCGGGCATCTCTGTCGCGGACCATGCAAAAATATCCAAATTTTGAAGTAAGAAACTTACCGGTTCGGATCGTAGAGGTTCCTGGACGGAAACGTCGATCTGAAGCGTCCGAGCTGGGTCTGCTGCTAAGGTTGGAACTGCAACTGTTTCTTCCGTGGGCGCGACTCGTTCTTCGCCTTGCTCCGTAGGCCGCTCCGGTTCGAGGTCGTCGACCACCTTGGTCTTTCCCTTCGGGGTGGCGACATAGCACTTGCGGGACTCGAGTTGGTCGCCCCGCCCTCCCCCCACACCGAAGTCCGCAGGGAACTTCATTACCAAATGGTAAGTGGAGACCACTGCCCGTAGGATATGGGTGATCGGCTGACCTATTATGGCATTGTATGGGGAGGGGGTCGCGACCACCAGGAAGTCGTGGTTGAGTCGACTACGCGGGGCCATGTGCCGGCTTCCACAGGTACTGTTATTTTCCGAAGGGGCCGGACTTCTTCTCCGCTAAAGCCCACCAAAGGAGTGTTCGCAGGTTTCAAGTCGCTTTTACGCAACTAAAGCTGGTCGAACGCAGCTTTGAAGAGGATATCTGCCGAGCTGCCCGAGTCAACGAGTACGCGCTTGACCTCGAAGTCGTTGATCCTTAGCTTTATCACCGGTGCGTCATCGTGGGGGTAGTGGACCCCTTGCACGTCATCTTACGTGAAGAAAATTGACTCTTCCGTCCTCGGCCGCTTCGGAGGATTCCGTTCTTCCTGGGCGGCTTCGCGAACCGACGTCCGAGCTGCTGCTGAAGTGCAACCCACGACGATCGAACCTCCTACTATAACATGGATGGTGCCCCCGGACCGGCCTCTCTTCCGGAGGCTGCCTCCGTGACTGTTCGGCCAGCCTGCTGCTGGACTCGAGAGCATCCTTACCGTCCTCCCCTTGCCGATCTGCTTTATTATTATTATTGTTGTTTTGTACAAAGTTCCTTAAATATCCGCGACGATGAGTTCTTCAATCTCGTCGCGGAGATTTTTACAATTTTCAGTACTATGACCGTGATCTTTGTAATAGCTACAATATAGATTCTTATTTCTCTCATTGGGATTTCCCCTCAAACGGGGTGGCCACTTCACATACGGGACGTCCTTGATCGCCATCGGGATTTCAGCCCACTTCGTGTTCACCGAGGTGTAATCAGTTCGGTCAGCTGTAGGAGCTCGGAACGGCTGATCCGGCTTTGCCCCCGAGCTACATCCTTTTTCTTTCAGCTGTCCCCTTGGTTGGATGGCTCTCCTTCCCTCTTCCTCTTTTCAGGCGCGCTCTCGCCCTTTTGGTTGATCTCCTCTTCGGTAGCTATGAACTTGTCCGCGAGCTTAAGAAAGTCGGTTATGGTCGCTGGTTGGTTGACGACCATTTTCCATTTGAACTCTTTGTGCGTCACACCTTTCTTAGCTGGTGCAAGGCACACGGCAGGGTCCAGGCGCGGTATCTACATGCAAGCATCGTTGAACCGCTTGACGTAGCCCCGGATGGATTCTCCTTCTCTATGCACTATGTTGAGGAGGCTTTCTTCGGTTCGCGGGCACCGCTTACTAGTAACAAAGTGGGACGTGAAAGCCTGCGCGAACTGCGCCCAACCTCTTGTCCAATGAAGACAGTAGGAAGCTAGGGTTGTTCCCTGGAGTTATCCATCTCCGTGCTTCATCCGATGTTGCTAGAGGAAGCCATGAGTGTTGAGTTTCCGGAGAGTAAAGAGATGTGAAAGTTTGGAGAAAGGCTTTTCGAAGCGCTTCCCACGAGATGGCGTCAAATGATGTAGCGTGATCCGGTCACTCCTAGTTGGCACTCACGTGGCTCCTGAGAGGTACCTGAAACGAGGAGGAAGAAGAAGAATCCCCGGGGGGTTTGCCCGGCGGGAATGCTCGACGATTAAGTCAGTATTTTGTGTGAGAAGCAAAGGGAAGACGAAGGCTAAGAGTGCAAATTGCGCAAGTGGTTCGAAGATACCTTGTTCCTTGAGAATAAGCCACTTATAACAAAATTCCGTTGCATCGGGCCCCCCGGCCCGACGGGGCAGGTATATTCGCCCCTTGTCGGTTTGCCACAACCGTTACAGGCAAGGTTGAGGTGGCATGCGTGGGGCCGTCGTCGCGAGGCTATGTGCCTGTCGGGTGTAAGGCACCTTCTAAAGGTGGCAGGCGCGACGATGTCCGACGAGGGACATGGCTGCTGTCCTCGGATTTGTCGGGTATGGTGGTCGGGCAAGAGATCTTTTGGCGGTACGCCGAACTACCCCTTTCGTGAGTTACCCTGTGCCGGGCTATCTCATGGGCGGCAAGCTGCCTGTGGCAAGCTATGCCGAGCTGTCCGGCCCGAAGTGTTTTCACCCCGGGGTGTGGTGTCTAGAGGTGGTTCGGTGAACTCCCGTCGGGGAGTGGCCCGAAGTGTTTTCACCCCGGGGTGTGGTGTCTAGAGGTGGTTCGGTGAACTCCCGTCGGGGAGTGGCCCGAAGTCCATCGGGAGGAGCTCGAGTATCGAGAAAGGTCGGGGTACCCCGACCTCGGGGCACCCCGAAGTGCCTTAACCCCGGGGAGGAGATGCAAGCAAGACAGCTTCCGGCCAGTAGTTTATCCGCCTAGTTGCCGAGCTCAACTCGGTGAGACCCCCCCTTCCCCTCCCCCCGAGTTGTGGTTATGTCGGTTGCGTTGTCACGCTGAGTCCCTTGTTTGAGCAAGGTCACGCCCACGTGTACCCGTGCTTTGCGAGGTCGGGCCAAATCACCCTCCATCAATTTAAATTTGCATGATACAAAGAATATAAAAAATTATGTTTTTAAAAGTCAAATAAATTAAATAAAATCAAAACAAAATTTACAACAATTTAAAAAAAATGCTATACAACTATTGAGTATACAAAAAATATTGACATTATCATTTTCTCCTATTGTTCTTGACTTTGATCATTGTAGGAATTGAAAATGGTGGAGGATAGGACTATTTAGATGAATTGTTGAATTGGTGTGAAGAGAATGGTGGAGGGTAGGGCTATTTATAGGAATTAAAAATAATTCAATTGTCCAAAATACCCTAGAAATGAGTCATTTTTTAGTTGTTGGGAGGGATATTTTGGTCATTGTAAAGTTATTTATCATTTTACCCAAAATGTCCCCCAAACTAGTTGTTATATAGCTGTTGGGGGGCATTTGTGTCATTTTTTCTTCCCTTTAAAACCAAAATACATGAATACCTTCCTATATAGTTGTTTATAGTTGTTTTGGGGTATTTCTATAAAAAAATCCCCCTATATAGCTACGGGCCATGCCGGCATGTGGGCCGTTGGCCTGGAACCCCCGGCCAAGCACGACCTAGACCATCATGCTAGGCCTGGCACGGTCCACATGCCGTCATGCCGTGTCATGCTAGGCCGGTCCAAATTCGTGTCGGGCTACACGCAACATGACCAGATTTACACATCAAGATTTGGGTGAAATGTGTTGATTCGAGGCAAAACTAATTTTAGTCAATAATTAATAGAAAGTTAATGCATTAATTATAATTTATTTTCACTCAAATGAAGAAAATTAAAAAATGACTAAAAAATTAATACTTGTATCTTTAATGGTTAACCTAATAGTTCTCCACAACCCAATCCATTTAAATAGACCCGATGGGGATCAACCAATTTCCAACCCGCCAAGTAAATAGATGGATTGTGTGAATTAGATATTGGGTGGAGTGAGTGGGTTCAGGGGGTTGGGTGAAAAATTGCCACCCCTAATCATATTTTTATTTGAGGCTAAGTTAAAGTCTAAATTCAAGCCATTTTTATTATTTAAAAAATATTTATGTCATTTATGATTCATTCTATAAATAATATATAATATCCAAATCCTTTGTTCGATGGAAACGGGTCGGATTCAAATCCGATTAATCAGATTTTTGAAAAAACAAAAACATGTCTTCTTCATCCTAGACAATCACTTCTCGTAACTTGGAAAGAAAGGTCGATAATTTGTTTTCTCCACTTACAAGGAAGTTTTTGTTCATCTTTAAATGATTTGGTGCACTATAATTCAGCTGTCCTAAACGCCCAATTATTAACCATTTAACCATATCCTTCGGTAATCAGTAAATCACAGGGCAATGGGCCCTCATAGACAAGAATGGTTCAATGGGCCATTATAAGATTCTTCTATGTCAAGCTTAAGGTCGCAGAAACTTCGCTCTACGGAATGCGTTTTCTTCGGTGGAAGGATCTTTACGGTTTCAAATATTTTGCAAAAGATTGTTGAACATGGGGCTAGGCACAAAAACTTGCAGTGCTTTTCGCAGTAGTGAAATACAACTCTAGAAAATAACTTTATAAATGGTCTGCCAAGTTAAGGTGGTAAGGTAAGGGAAGGCGTTCAGATGTGCTGGTTGGGTGAGTTTCATCAAAATATATATCCTCATATTTAAGTTTAATTTGGAAAGAGTACAAATATATATATTAAAACTGTTTCTGCTATGAACTTCCCAAGTGTCTCCCGCCCATGTATGTCATTGATTCCACCTACAAGGCATTAATCTCGTTAATTTGAATTTCAAATTTGGTCAAAAATCCATTAATCTCCATTAATTTTTGGCAGCCTTCCCCATAAATCTCGTTAATTTGGGCTATAATAGGCAAACCACAAAAATTCCATGAATTTCTGCTATCTTCGTCATTAATCCCATTAAATTAAGCCCCCTATAAACCACAACACACAAAATTAATATTATAATACTCTATTCGGAAGGATGGAATCCTGCTCTGTGCTCACCCGATTGATCCTTAGCATTCAATATGTTGCACACAAACATTCCTAACGAGTCTCTGTTTCCATAGGAATTTGGATGCTAAGATTCAGATTCGTTCTCACTTCCATTTTACCCTTCATAGATCAGAGGATGATCTAAAACAAGATTTACTGAAAGGGAAGCATGCCTTTCGGTAATAAAAAATGAAAACAAATAATCGGATCCTCATAAAACCCGTTTTAACGATCGGGCAAAAAAGACGACGAGCGCGACGAACCCGTGTTTCGGACGGTTCGCACTAACAGTGAATCATAGGTTGTATAAAATCAGTAGCAGTAATCAATTAATCAATAATAATAGAATTAACAGTCATTAATAAACGTTATTATCAGAAAAATACAAAAGTCAACTGTAGGTCTGTAGTTAACAGTAATTATTTTTAAATTACAATTAAATAATTACAGTATTTCCAAATTAACAGTAATTTAATAATTACAATATTTTTCTTAATTAAAGTATTTTCCATAATTTTTAATAATCTACATAATTACCAAAAATACAGTATTTATTACAGTATTTAATTAAATTAACAATATATTCAATAAAACGGTATTTTGTTAATTACAGTATTTATTTAAAAACAATGTATTTATATTACTTTTTAAAAAATGTATTTACAAAAACCAAGAAAATTAACAGTAATTATTTTTTAAAATTACATTTAATGACGTTTAAATAATTACAGTATTTTAATAATGTCGTATTTACTAATTACAAGTATTAATAATTACAGTATTTATTAAAAATAATGTATTTATTAATTAACAGTAATTTAACAATTACAATGTTTAAAAATTATAGTATTTGTCATAATTTTTAATAATTAAAGTATTTAATTGAATTTACAGTATTTTCAATAAATTAAATAACAGTATTTTCAAAAAAATAGCCAAAAACAAAGTAACAAAAATAAACTGTAATTAATATTAATTATTAAAAAATTAACAGTAACTATTTTTTGTAATTAACATTATTTTTTATAATGTTTAATAATTAACATTAGTGTGGAAAATACAGTTTTTATTAATTAATAGTATTGAATACAGTATTTAATTATAATTATAAGTAATTATCAGAAAATTAATAGTAATTATTTTGTATAATTAACGGTAATAATTTATATAATTAACAAAAATCAACACACAGTAATTTTATAATTAACAGTACTTATTAAAAATTACAGTATTTATTAATTAACAGTATTTTCGATAAATGCAGTACTTAGTTAATTAATAGTATTTATTAATTAATATTAAATACAGTATTTAGTTATAATTAATGAACAGTATTTATTACTTAACAGTATTTAATTATAATTAACAGTAGTTATCAGAAAAGCAACAGTAATTATTTAACAGTAGTTATCAGAAAATTACATTTATTTACATTTAAATAATTACAGTATTTCAAATAATTAATATTATTTATTAATTAACAGTAATTACATTTATATAATTATCAGAAAATTAACAGTAATTATTTATATAATTAAAAAAATAAACATATGGTTATTTTAAAATTATTAAAAAATTACCTTTAATTACACTTAAATAATTACTGTATTTTTAGTAATTAGCAGTATTTATTAATTAGAAGTATTAGTAATTACAATAGTTATTAAATAATTATTTTATAATTAAGAAAAATCAACATATGGTTATTTTATAATTAACAGTAATTATTTTTAAAAAATTACATTTAATTACATTATATGTTATTTTATAATTAACAGGAATTATTTTTAAAAAATTACATTTAATTATATTTATATAATTATAATATTTTTAATAATTGGGTATGGCAATTCATACTTTGATATAGTGACAAGTGAATGCAACATTTAAACTAGGGATAGCAATTTTTACCATACTCGGTGGGTACCCATCCCTACCCTCCTGAATGACAACAATGAGACAGGTTTTTTTGCTTGAAGAATGGGTTTTGAGGTTTTACAACCCATACGGGTACAGGTTAGTTTAATTAATAGTATTTTTCATAATCACAATAGTTTTAATAATTAACAGTATTAATTAATTAATATTATTAATTACATTAATAATTAATAAAAAGTAACAATTGTTTATAACTTAAGCAACTATTAGATCTATAAATTTGCAAGTTCAAGCAACTATTCTCTTTTGAGTTAGGTCTAGTTGAGATATGCACCATGCCCACACATTATCGGGGATAATTAGATTCGAAATCTAATTGAGTATCAAACTTTTGAAGTCCAATGATGGCTTTAGCGGATAGGACCCAAGCCAAATAACCCTAATAAGCTCAACTTGGAAGTTATATGCATATATGGTAAATATTATTATATAATATTTAAATAACAAATTTTATATTAATATATATAGAAATATTATATTTTTTATACTAGACAAGAATTAAATAAAAAATTTAATTTGTAAAAAATCATAATTTTATAATTAACACGGGCCTCTTAATCAACAGAAAATATGCAAGCCCAAGCCCAGCCCTTATATAAAGCATGAAGCTTGAGTTTGAGCCCGAGCCCGAAGCCTAATCTGTACACAAAATGTCTTATTTTCAATATACTTTTATAAACTAATATTATATTAATTTAGTAATAATTTAATAAATTAATAAAGTAATTTATATTTCCTAATAGTAAATTGATATTTATTAATAATTTAAGAAACATATATATAGATATTTATATTTATTATATATAACATAAGTACTTTTTTATATATGTAATAGTATTAGGTTGGGCATATTTAAGAAACCTCGAGCTTGAGCCCACGAGGCTGAAATCTTGTCCAAGCTTGGAAAATAACAAGTTAGGTTAGGCCGAGCCATTGGGTTACCAGGCACATGAATGGGCTTAATTGTATATATAAACAACTATATACATCAAAAATCATATGAAATAAAAATTTAAACATCTTTTTCTATTTTTTTTAAATGGACCTCTCATAGCTTGGTCCGATCTGTGGCCCGGCTTGGCCCAAGGCTCGGCACATGGACCAACCCAGCCCACGGTATGGCACGGGTCCGTGTGGACTCGGGCCGTTGGCCGTGCTAAACCGATCCCCCAAATTATCCTAGGGGGGGAGGCATGACCCATGACACCCCATGGGCTAGCACGACATAGCCCACACTTTGTGTTGGCCACATGCGAGTTGTGCCATGTCGGCACGGCACGACCCGATTTACACCTTTACTTGAACCCGCCCAATGCGGGGACGGGGCGAGGAAATTTGAGGATCCCCATCCTTGATGAGGAGTGGAGTGCCTTGCCTTTAAACTTGCTCGACATTGGGGAGTGGTTGCCTTGCCTTGAACCTGCCCGACACACGGGGACAAGGCGAGGATGAAGTAGAGTGTCTTGACTATGGGGCGGGGATAAGGATGGGGTACCCCGCCCTGAACCCACTCCGTAGTCATTCCTATATAATTGTTAATTATTAGTGAAATTAATAAAAAATGTTAACTTTTGTAATTATTTTTATTTATTTAAAGTTAATTGAAATTTCATTTAAAAATAATAAAAATAATAACAATTATTAAAATTACTACAAATCATTAATAAAACTAAATTTAATAAAAATATTTATTCATATTAAATTAATAATAATTATTTTCTATAAATCAACATTAAATAAAAAATACAATTATTAAAATTATAAACATTAACAATAACTTTGAATACTTTTAGTCAATTAACATCAAATTTTGATTATTAATTTAATATTAATTAATAGTAAATAAAATTATTAAATCTTTTAGATTTTCATGCATCGCACAGAACAAAAGAGAACAGTGACACCTGGGTGATTTTGGATCTTTTAGAGAAGCTGATTTTGGATCTACTTGACATAGACATAGACAAAGACTGCATCGTGGATGAATGAATAGTGACACCTGGGTGGAGTCTAGTCAAATTAAAAGAGAACAACGATTGATCTAGAAATGCAATATACCAACTGTTTTGCCTTGACAACGGTTTACAAGGAACAAAGAATTTGGAATTGAGAAAGCGAGATACGTGAGAAGTTTTCAATAAATCTGCAAGATAGGACCACCGACGCTTATATACCTAGTGGGTAGTGGCGTAGTGCCATCTTGGATTTAGACAGTGACATGAAAGTAGGTCTGTCTAGCGGTCCTTGTTGGTCAAATATTCTAACCAAATTAGGTCTGGTATTTCTATGGATCAGCTTATAATAATAGTAATATGCCTTTTACAAATAATAATAATAATAATAATAATAATAATAATGTATGTTTGTTGTGGAAGTTGCATGGAAACATTGGATGTTACTCTATTAGCTTGATGCATTCATCCGTTGTTGCACAAATCTCAATCATCATTTACTTTGCTTTTAAGTCTGTAAGTAGTAGGCCCAATTTAAACTTGAATCTGCCTTCAAAATGAATCTGTGTTTGTTCCAACACCATCACATGGATATGTGGTTATTTGTCAAGTGCATGCTTGTGGTTGTAGCCAGCCACTTGGTCCATGCCTCTGTACCATGGGTCTGTTGATGAATAACTTTTGAGAGAGAGAGAGATCTTCAACCGGTCCACTGGTTGCAAGGCAAAAGCCATGTGACCCTTTAAGATATGCAGGTTCATCAACAGACCCAATTGGCAGTCAAGCAGTTACTTCACAAAACACAAATGAAAGGATCGACAACACAGTCAGTCCCACCACATGCCCAATAATGTTTCCTCAAGTGGCTGGCCTCGGCTACATATTATCTCTATATATAACTACCCACATGCCGAATGAAAGTTCATCGGTTCTTTCTGGTTTAGCCCTTCACTTAGGTGCTTTCAGAACTGAAGCAAACTTTGAGATTCATATTAGTCATTCATTCTTTTCTACAAGTAACCTCAGAAGCCATGGGTATCCGATTGCCTGGAATTGTTCATGCAAAAGCAATTCTTCGACGTTCTCTTATTTCACCTTCTGCACCAACCGCTAATGTTCCCAAGGGCCACTTTGCAGTCTATGTGGGTGAGGCTCAAAAAAAGAGGTTCATTGTTCCAATATCCTACTTGAGCCACCCTTCCTTCCAAGATTTGTTAGGCCAGGCAGAGGAAGAGTTTGGATTCCACCATCCAATGGGTGGTCTTACAATTCCTTGCAAAGAAGATCAATTTCTCGACCTTACTTCTCGTTTGAGTGGCTAGTGATCATGAGAGGAGAGGAATGCAGGAGCCTCAAATGAAGTGAAGAGGTCAATCAAGAGAATTAACAGATCTGCACCTTGGTTGACATTCTCTGCTGCAACATCGCCAGATTGCAAGTTTAAACCACACTGGTGACTGGTTAGTGGTTACAAACAAGTGGGGAGGCAATATATTTCAAAGCTGCTGAATGGAGAAAGAACTGGTATTCAAGCTTTAATTTTCTCTGGTTTGCAGAGAATGGGAAGATGATGCTCAAAGCTACAGGGAAAGCACATTGACATTGTAATCAATCTCTTCAACTTTGTAAAGGATCTGCTAGCCACTCCAATGTATAATTTTATTTTTGTACATGACTAGGGAGTAAATCTCCCCAATACAAAATCATTCAATATAACTCATTTTCATCTTTTGTTGATCAAACCATCTTGTTTCATGCATGGTATCCTCTCTACTTTGAAGCCAAAAATTAGTGGCGGAATTAATATAAGATAGAGGAGCATTGTACGATATATTTTGTGTACCCAAGATGACCTTTCTCTCAAATTAGGAATTAACACCTGGTTGATCTTTCTCGCGAATTTCTAATGAGTTCGACTAATTACATCGAAATTCAGGACTGGATAGTGCTTGATTGGGTTAGATATCCTTTCCCTTGGTTTCTCCAAAAATTCCTTCACCAGTTTTTTCTATTTTCCAAATTTATTGCTTTTCTCAGTGTTTCTTTGGTAAAAAGGGAGAATTTGAGCTACATTTATCTGGGATAGCTTGCCCCTAATAATCCTGAAAAGTTATTCTTATTTATAAATTCCAAAAATATTGTTGTTTCATGATTGGAGTAGTAATTCATGCTTTCTCCCCCATATACCAAAATATAAAAAAATTAAGTTCTCTCCCTCAATCCAGAAGGATGCAACCTTCTTCCCAAGCACTTCACTTATGATTTATGAACGCATAAGCCTCAGCTTGCAAAAAAAAAAAAAAAAAATGTTGGGTATGTGTCCATCACTAAAGTGCCCGAATTCCCATTTCCCAGCTATAATGCATTTGATAATTAGGACACTAAGCCTCAAGCCCCCAACTATCAGCTAATGTATCACACACTGGCTAATTTAATGGATACCATATAGGCGAATTATTCCTCAAACAAGGAATCTTTCACTCATCACCATTTTTAAATGCAGCAAAATTGTCCAAATGGAGAAAGATATGATACCTGAAACTCTATATCTCTGAAACTCTAATTTCTATGAAGCTAAGAAAAATGTAAAGAGGAATTTATGATGGGATGACAAAACCAAAAGAAATCGGTAATTGTTATATGAATTCAAGCTGAATTTGAATAAATCACATCAGTTGTAATCTGGGACCATGAAATGGTGAAACAAACCCCTGCCTTTGTGCTGACAAGAGTTTGCTTTTATTTGATAGTACCTTAGTCTGTAATCTTCCCTCGTTTGTATATTTCTTTTTTCTTTCGCAATTTCTAAATACCTGAAAAACTTTAACCATTCAGAAAATGATGAGAACTTGAATGGATGTCAGACTAGTAGATAGATTGCTTTTCAGTTTTTAGGTACCATACTTTTTTTGGTACCCATTCAAACTCTGAGGGAATCTATAAAGTTAGAATTATGTCAGTGAAAAAACGAAAAAATAATTGAACAAAAATCTATTGTATAATTTTCAGGGAGGAGAAGGAACTTGTTTTCCCTCTTCTCCGACTCTTTTACAAAAAAGCTATTTACACTCAATCATTGCTTTACAAAATTTGACCATTTTCTCATAAACTATTCAAGGAAGATGTGAGATCAGTGAAGGCATCTTCTTTGCAAGGAATGGTGAGACCTCCCATTGGATGATGGAATCCAAACTCTTCTTCTGCCTGAGTTAGCAAATCTTGAAATGAAGGGTGGTTCAAATATGATATTGGAACCACAAATCGCTTCTTTAGGGTCTCTCCAACATAAACAACCAAGTGACCTTTTGGGACATCCAAGGCCGCGGAAGTAGAGTGGTTTGCAGTCAGGAAAGAACGTCGGAGAATCATCTTAGCATGAAACAAAGCAGGCAAGCGGATACCCATGGCTTCTATTCTGAAATCAGAAAGGAATTGAAGAAGATAAACTTTTAAGAATAGAGGTTGTGATTTGTGAGTATTTGGAAGGTGAGATGGTATCTTGGACTTGTATATGCATGTATATATGGAAGAAGCTAATTAACGATTAAAAAGCAATCCCTGTCAAATATTGAACCAGTGGTGAAGAGGCAGCTGAGTGGGGGCCTTGGTTAGAGACACAAGTCATGAGGGTTCACATGGGCTTGCCTCCAGATCTGTTGTCCTTGTTTTGGTTTGGTCTTCATTTGGGTCAGACCCAGAAAAAAAATGCCCAATGATTTATCTGCATTGAGAGGATAAAAATAGGCAATGCCCAATCACTTGGCAAACAGCCTAGAGTTTACAACCTTACTTGAGTTGACGGATAAACAGGCGTCCCTTGATTATGACTAGTTGCAAACACAAGACTGGAATAGCCGGGTCCCAAAGCTCTTTGGGAGAGGTCAGAGGTCATATCATTTTTTCTTTCTTTTTTATCCTTTCCCTCTCCGGCTCTCCCTATCTCTTATTGCTGTCACAATCAAATCTCTTCATCTTGGTGAAAGAAGACCAATGACTAAAAGGTTTCGGCTTCCCTCTCTAAAACCAAAATTCTATATACTAATCTCTATGTGGGCTTATTTCCGATGACTAAGAGCACCCCTCCAAATGAGAGGCGTGGGACATGGATACATGGTATGGTATTATCCGATTGTGAGATTTCATTAGCATATCAGGGTTGAATTTGTTATGGATTAAGATTTGATAGATTTGGTTTGTATTTTTAGGTCTTGGACCTCTCTTTAAGGTATTGTGTAATACTTGGGGCCCACAACTCTGCTCCCATTAAGCCTGATCCAAGATCATCTTCTTTTTTCTGGACTCTGGATTCCAATCGTCTGATTGGAACCTAAGATGATCTAGTCTAGCAGTTGCACCTTGGACCCATCCCGAGCCTGGTGGGCCTTTGGCCTTGGCTGGCCTAATGAAAGTTTTCAGCTTGCCTATATACGGCCCGTCGTTTTATCTTTGCAGATGGCCTGGTGAAGCTGAAGTCTATCATAACTCATTATGATAAACTCTAATACATAGAGTTTTTCTTTTCACCAAGAAGAAACAGGAAAGTAAGATGAGAATAAGAGACTAGAGAATTCTAGCAACTCTGAAGGAGGTGAACAATGATGCTTATATAGCTTTCTTTAAACAGGAAACTCTAATACATAGGCTTCTGCACTCATTATGTTTAGAAGAAATCACGCCCAAGAGATTGATCGAACGGGCTCTGATACCACTAATAGTTTGCGGATGATAGTAACAGAAAAAAAAAACAGTAAAATATAAGATAGAGAAGAGGGAAATGAACTTAGTAGATCGAGAGAAGAATTCTGTAGATGTATTGTATTGTTTCTCTCAGATATCCAAATCAGTACAGGAGGGAGATATTTATAATAGCTGGAATCGGTTGAAGGTGAACCGACTTACATTGAACGAAGACTGATATTAATTCACCTTGGGAGCAGAATCGGCTGACTTGGAAGCTAACTAATCTTGGGAGATGTAACGACTCATATTGGAAAGAAACGAACATTGGAAGAAGACTCGACTTACATAGGATAGTAGTTTTACATTGGAAGAGGACTCGACTTACATTAACATCTGTGCTTCTCAAGGATGACTCGAGAACACTGAATTAATGTTCCTGAAAATGTGTAGCAGCATTTAATAGCGATGAATGATTCCAACGAGTCGGTCAACATTCTTCTTCTAACTACCATAAATACCAAGATTATCCTTCTCTCTTTGAATTCTGATTTTCTTGAGAATTAAAATCAGTCTGATCACAAAGTGGATCATTAGCGAACCATCAAACATAAAACTCTTTTACCCACCAACCATTTGATCAAAGTCTCATTCAAGCTTCAGCCTCTCCCAATTGAGATTGTAATTCACAGTTTCTTAAAAAGAACCCAAGATTCCTTCGTCGCATATGGCAGGAATATATGTGGATGGATGGGACTTGCCACCCCATTTTCCTTAATTCTTACGATTGTCTTAACATCTGTAAGGTTTCGAATTCTGAAATTCGAACTAAGTATACAATGCTTCTTGATCTTCTTTTTCTCTTATTATAAGTTTCCCGTGATTGAATGAATCCACTGAGTCATACCCTTAGGAACATGCATGCATGGAACTACGAGAAAGGACATTGATAAGCATATTGGGAAGAAAAGGTTCAGAAAGTGTTGTTTACCGGTTATCACTGGCATAAATTAATGAACTTGGACCAGCCTTGCATCCTTCGTTCCAAATAGCCGAGATCTAAACTTTCAGTACGTTGGCCAAGGGCCTGCTTGGCTAATAATGGATAGATTCTCCTTGATGTTCCCTGGAGGATTTAAAGCTTCTAAGAGCTTCATTACCACCATTATAGATCAAAGTAAAACCATTCTAAATGATACTGATAAGAAAATTATGAGACCAATTCCTTCCAACTCTTCACAGAAAAGGTCAGGCTCCTAGCTGGCATAATCTTGGGCTTTATGCAACTTCAGAACCTTGAAACAATTTAAATTTGTTCTCTTCTCCTTTCTTCTAACCATATCATCACGGAATTATATGTCATTAACTCTAGTGGCTAAAAGGGAAATGGTATCATGTCCCACAGAATTCATGTATTCATGTTCATTCTCATTTATTTTGCCTCTACATCTAGTTTTTGGAAAATTTTCTGAAAAGAAATGTTCCGGCTTCATCCTTCCCAATACCCTTTAAACTTTCTTACTAACTTGAAAATAGGACTGAGAATCATGGTTCCTACTCTTGCAAAGGAATTTTTTATTCATTTCTAACAGAGCAAAAAATTAAAGCATTGCTGCTCCAAACTTTCGGCAATTTAAATGGATTTGGTGCACCATAAGGTATGTTGTGTTTGTTTTAATTATCTGGGTGGCTGAGGATAAGAGTAAGATGTCTTTGTTGGGGTTGATTTTGTTTGGGTTGAGTCTCGGTGATTTGATTTTGTTGGGGTCTTTGTTTTGGCTCAGGGTGATTCTGTTTATACCCATTGTTAATCATCTTTTTTCTTTTATAAAATTTTTTACATTTATCTTCAAAAAAAAAAAAAAAAGAAATGGGAAAACCACGTTGTTGTCCCAATTAACCATAACCAGGTTCGTCATAGATATATCCCTTCAATAAATTACTGGGTTAGGCCCTTATGGACAAGAAAGACTCAATTGGCCCTCATGAGATTCCACCGTGTCATGCTTAAACTCCCAACAACTCCTCTCTTCAGAGTTGAGAGAGAGATGTATGGCACAAAAGGAATTCGCTATGAGTTGGGCAAAAAATAGGACCGAGCACAGCCTAGAAAGAACTGGTTGGCTGATAATGGGCCTTTATAGTAACAAAAGCCCATTCGGTATTTTAAGAGGCAATGCTTTGAGGCCTGTCATTCATTATGTCTAAGGCAAAGATGCCATCTTTGTTTGGTTTGGTCTAAAATCTGGATGCCTCTAGCAGAACTGGACGTTTAACTTCTCTTGGATTCTCATGGAAGTGAATAAACCTGAGAAGTGTGTTGTGTTAGGGGTGCGTTTTCGTGTCTCTGTGCTGCCAATGTTTATTCCTCGGTTGCCACATGATAAGTTCAAGTTGAGATAACAAAAGAGACTAGTGAGAAAATCAATTTGCTTTGTAATAGAAATCTACTTTGACATATTAGACTAGTTGCTGAATGAGTGAAAGATTGTACTTACAATACTCTTCCGCAGTTGGGATGCTGTACAACTGTTGCAAACTTGATATAGCTTGTTGAATTAATTTTTGATATGCTGGTTGGGTGAGTTGTTTCGTCATCATATCCGCTGTAAGATCCATATCAATCATCCTCAGACCCATGTAGTTTTTCTTAGGATCGGGTAAAGTCCGCAACAGATATTGGTCTATTGATGAACTGGCCTGGTTTTCGATTGTCGTTTGGCATATTCACCACGTATGGAGTGGTATCTGTGTTTTCAAATTCTGGAGAAGGATGCTGCCACCGGTGAATGGTGACATATAAAACCGAAACTCTTCTCTTTCCTGAGTCATAGCAGCTAAATCATGCATGAACTGCTTGTGGCTCTAGCTCTTCCTAACAGAAACACAATATATAGGCCTAGAGATATACTGATAACGGCATGAATCAGTTTTTGATAACAATAAAAACTGAGTGGACGTCATATATGGGACTCATTACTCTGTTAGGTTGATGCATTGCCACAAATCCCAGTCATAAATTCTTGTTTGATTTCACTTTCAACTCTCAAGTTTGGTTTTGAAGCCCTTTCGGTCTCAGGCAGTAGGGCCCAAATTAACTTGAATCTTCTTTTACAGTACACTAATAGTTATTCGTACACCAACAGTCCAACACCATCACATGGATATCATATTACGTTGTCAAGTGTATGTTGTAGCTAGCGACCACTTGCATGGTGTCTCTGCAGTCTGCACCATGGGTTGGTGCCTGGTGGATAATTAGAGAGAGAGAGAGATGTAGTAGCTACATTGTTGATACATTGATGGATGCATGAGGTGGGGATAACATGCATGTAGTAGTTATGTTTTTGATGAGGTGGGTCTTGAACAGACCTAATGACCCATGGGTTACAAGGCAAAGCCATGTGATCATTGTAGATGGTGGTCCCTCGATGGAGACAGATGGACCCATGCATTTGTGCCAGTCACGAAAGAATTTACAAATAATTACCATACAATCAGTTCGATCCCCACTACTCATTTCAATGTTTACTCAAGTGGTCAAGTGGGATATTTGCGGTGCATCGTGATGTGATGTTAAAGAGTTATACAAGGCAAACCCATGAGGCGTGTTCAGAATTTGGTATATCCATCATCTAAGTCTGTCTAACTAGTCAATATTCATTCATTTGTGTAGGTGATTAGTTTTGGGCCACATTACATAGCGTGTTGTGTATATATATCTACCCTTACTCCCAAAGGAAGTGCATCGATCCATCTTTAATTTCAAGTCTAGCCTTTACACCTCCCTCTGAAATTCAGAGCTGAAGCAAACTTCGATATCCATTTTCGTCGGTCGCTCTTTTCGTTTTCAAGTTACCTCCTCAGAAGCCATGGGTATCCGATTGCCAGGGATGGTTCTTGCAAAAGCCCTTCTCCGACGTTCTCTTTTACCTTCTGCACCAACCGCTAATGTTCCCAAGGGCCATTTTGCAGTCTATGTTGGTGATCAGGCTCAAAAGAAGAGGTTCATTGTTCCAATATCTTACTTAACCAACCCTTCCTTCCAAGATTTATTAGGTCAGGCAGAGGAGGAGTTTGGGTTCAACCATCCAATGGGTGGTCTTACAATTCCTTGCAAAGAAGATCAATTTCTCGACCTCACTTCTCGTTTGAGTGGCTAGTGATCATGAGACGATCGGAACGCAGGAGTTTCAAATTAATTGAAGAGGTCAATCAAGAGAATTAACAGACAGGTCTGTACCTTGGTTGACATTCTCTGCTTCAACATCGCCAGATCCCAATTCTAAATTAACCGAAGTACTGTTTTACAAACAAGTGGGAAAAGGATACATTCAAAGCTGGTGAATGGAGAAAGGACTAGCATTCAACCTTTCTCGGCCGGTTTTTCAGAGAATGGGAAAATTATGCTCAAAGCTGCAGCCTGCAGGGAAAGCACATTGACATCGAGTCGATCTCTTCAACTCAATTTGCAAATTAAGCATCTATTTTGCCACTCCAATGCATAATTGCATATATAAATTTACTTTTGTACATGAACAGGGAGAAAATCTCCCCAATACAAACATCATCCAATAAATTCTTTTTCATATTTATTACAGAAAAATTTTCGGCGGGAATTCTGATCTTGATCAAACTATCTTGTTTCATTTATGGTAACCTCTCTCTCTGCTTTTATGTCATGAGTTTGTAACGTAATTAATGAAAGATCGAGGATATTTAATTTTTACGATACAACATTGTCTGTTGCCCAAATGATCGTGTTATATATATTGCAATTTACAGTTGATGATGGAAATAGTAGTTGACGCCAATATGATCTGTTTCACACCAACTCCAACTCTCCAAGTGAGCGAATGCCATTCATTCAGATTGCCATTTAGGACCTGATAATGCTGAGTTGATGCTATATCTTTTGGCTTTGCTCATCACTTCTTAAAAAAGCCACATTAATTTTTTAATCTTTCATAAATATTATCTTAATAGGTTAATTAATGGTTTTAGATTTTATCTTTTGGATAATGTTGTAATTAACCTGTAATATTAATAATTATGTTGTGTTGATGTAAAATATCCTTAAAATGATAAATCTAGCATTATTTTATAATTTATAATTTATTTTTTGTAGTTTAATTTATTTACATGAATCGAACCAAATGGTTGAATTGTTTGTCTTGTGATCCAATAACGTGACTAATTCTACATCTGGCGAGAGTTTGATAACATTATGGCTTTTAGCTTTGTGTAATTGAAATGTTATTTAAGACCTTGTAATTAAGAATTGTTTGGTAACTTTTGACAAATGTTAATTAAGATGTTTATAAACCCTTAGGATTGTGGGCGTAGTCTGTTTGGAGTAATTCAAGTTTTTTTCTCCATTCTTTTAAATCCCTAACTAACTAGCGAGGACCAGGAGTGATACATCTCTCAATTAGGAGTAATACCATTTTTTTTTCTGTTTCCATCTTTCTTCCGGAGTAGTAGGGCAATAAGTCTATCGTCCTCTTTCCTCGGCCATGAAAAGGAACAATTGAGTCAAAAAGCTGGGGCCTAACCTCCATCTCAGCCCATTATTCACTTTCCTCTTTTCTTCTGTCCAGAACCCTCTAAATTTCATATTTTTTTGAGAAAATTAGACACTTATTGAGTTGGATCAACGTGGCTTCCAACCCATCCAGTCCCACAAAACCATCTTAATTTAGGCTATTCTCCTATACTCGTCCCTCTCCTTTTTCTGCTATAACCAAAGCTCTAATGTTGAAACTCAAGGAGTTTAAATTCTACCAGGGCTGTCAATTGTATCTGGTTATCCAAGTCCCGATTTGAAATTTGATTTGATTATACTGCATTTGTATTTCTAATCTACCCCAATTAAATCTAATTATTTTGATTCGAGTCCGATAATATTATGACTACATGATAAGGCTGTTTAAATATCAAAGGCTCATAAAATCAAGTGTCTAGATAAAGCCAATATTAAATTTCCTTGTTAATCAAATATCTGCCATTTATGATTCATTTTATCAATAAAATATAATATTTTGATTATTTTTAATTTAATCTATTAATAATATATAATATCTGATTCCAATCTAAGTCCAATCAAAACCCGACATATTTGAGTTTGAATTTTAATAAAGTCGGATTAAGAGGTAGATCTGATATGATGATTTCCACCTCATTACAGAACTACCCTCCAAATCAAGCTTGTCGTAACCATTGCTAAAGAGTTTCTGTTCCATCATTCACAAACACTTCTAAGCTTTGCAACCTGAAAAAAAAAAAAAAAGAAGGAATGTGCTAATTGTCTATGTTTATTTTCAAATTAGGGAGATTATTGCTACTACCAGTACTGGATCAGTGGATTGTGATGGTTCAAATATGATATAGGAACCACAAATCGCTTCTTCTGACTCTGAGCCTCTCCCACATAAATGGCCAAGTGGCCTGGGATGGTTCATGCAAAAGCCCTTCTCCGACGTTCTCTTTTGCCTTATACATCAACCGCTAATGTTCCAAAGGGTCATTTTGCAGTCTACGTTGGTGACCTGCAGACCCAAAAGAAGAGGTTCATTGTTCCAATATCCTACTTGAGCCACCCTTCCTTCCAAGATTTGTTAGGCCAGGCCGAGGAAGAGTTTGGATTCCACCATCCAATGGGTGGCCTTACAATTCTTTGCAAAGAAAATCAATTTCTCGACCTTACTTCTCGTTTGAGTGGCTAGTCAGAGGAGCGAAATGAAACAGAATCAAATTAAAGTGGCTAATCAAGAAAATGGATCTCCAGCTCGGTTGACATTTGATGCCGCAACATCGGCCAAGATTGCAAATTTAAACTGCAGTAATGACAAACAAGTGGGAAGAGAATGCATTCAAAGCTGAATTAGAAAAGACTAATATTCAAGCTTTCTCCAGTTTTACAGCTAACGGGAAGATTGTGCTCAAAGCTGCAGGGAAAGCACATTGAAGCCAATCTCTTCAACTTTGCAAGACATCTGCTTGCCACTCCAGTGTATAAATTTAATTTTGTACATAATCAGGGAGTAAATCTCCGAAATACAAACATCATTCAATAAATTGTTTTTCATCTTTATTACTGTAAAATCTTCCTTAATTTTTTGATGTTGATAAATCTATCTCGTTTCATACAGGGTAACCTCTTTGCTTTGGCATAAAAAGTTTTTAGTGGAATTAATGCAAGATAGAGGAGGTTGTACCATACCCATGATCTGTTTCACGAACTCTTATTTGGTTAGACTTAGATTGCACTTCAGGACCTGATAGTGATTGATTGGATGGGATACATCCTTTCACTTGACTTCTCCGGAATGTCCTCCAACGCTTTTTAAACAGTAATTCTTTCAAATACATTCCTAAAATATTTTTTATTGCTTGGTTGTTTTCAAGCCTTTTTCTATCCCCCCCTAATGAGATCCATGTACTTGAATATCCCATCCGAGAAAACTCAGCCCTCTTATTTTAGCCTGGTCATCACTCACTTCTCCCTCTCTCATAATGACACCTCATCATGTATGGCCTATCCCACTATCCCTCTTTCCTCTATGTTTATCCCTATCTCTTCCTAAAATTATTCTTAAAATCTTTTTCTACCAAAATCTAATTTAATCAAGCCAAGAGGCGCCACTATCCCCACTTTCTCCTAAATTATCTATAATTCCTATTGATCTCCTAAATTATCTCTAATTCCTATTTATCCTCTCCCCCACTTTTCATATGTATATATCAAAAGAAAGTTTGAATAAAACAAATTCAAGAATTATTTAAATTATGTAATAACTTTAAAAATATTTATTAAAAACACAAAAAATGTCATAGATTTAATAATATTCATATTATTAATAATTTCATACTTTTATCAAATTCATAACGCAATTGTGTACTAACAATATAAATTATAATTTTACAAAATAGTAAATTTAAATATTATTCAAATAATAAAAATTTAAAATTTAAAAATATTATTCAAAATTTTCAATAAATAAACATTATAAATAACACAATATTAAAAATATTTAATATTAAATAAAAACTTTCAAATAAATAAAATTTAAATAATAAAAAATTTAAATAATGAAGTTATGTAATAAATTTTAAATAGTTAAAATAACAAAATTATGTAATAAACTTAAAAGTAGAAAATCATTATAATCTATTTCGTAATATTTTAATTAACAATAATTTTATATTTTACAATATAAACAACAAAATTATGTAATAATAGTATAACTTGTAATTTATGGATTATGAAATTCAATAAATAAGTAATATTGAAATAACTAAACAGTGATATTATTTAAATAGATGAATAATATTGTAAATAACTAATTTTAAATATTTAGATATTAAAAAATAATAACTAAAACATATTTTAAATATTATCTAAAAATTAAATAGATTAAATAAAGAAATTATGTAATAACTTTAAAAATTTTATCAAAAACCCAAAAATAATTATAATAGTTTTAATAATATTTGATAATAAGCATATAAAATATAAATATTTTAATTTTTCTGAAATATTTTTGAAATAATGAAAAATAGATTAAATAATTTAGAGGTGCTTTCAAATAACAAAAATGGGTAATAACTTTTCAAAAAAGTTTTTAATAGATATTAAAAAATAGAATAATAATTGCAATTTTTAATGTATTAATAATAAAAAACATTATTTAACTTATATGAATTCATAATTCTAGAAAATAACTTTCAGAAAATTGATATTTATTAATAATAATTTTAAAATATTAATTAATCTATATTTGTTATATATTTATATATAGTGAAATTTATTTTATTATATTTTTAGTAATTATTTTTTATATTTTTTTGATAAATATATTTTCAATATTTATGTATAAATATAATTTTTTGTTATTTAATAAAAAATTTCAATCAATCAATCAGTCAATCTATTTATCTATCTATCTATCTATCTATCTATCTATCTATCAGTATCGATTAACATTATTTTATGATATTTATTTAATGAATTAACAGTATTAGTAGAACATTGTTTATCAATATTTATTAATTAATTATGTTATTTCTTTAATTAAATAACACAATTAATAAAAAATACTGTTACAAAAAATACATCTAATATAGTTAAATAATTAAATAAATACCATAATTAATAAAAATATTGTTCATTAATGAATTACTAATTAATTATAACAAAGTACTGATAATTAATTAATAGTATTTTCATAAATACTATTTATTAATAAAATAAATAAATTGATTGAATAAATTCCATAATTAATAACAAAAATATCATTAAAAATACTGTGATTAATTATGGTTTTTATTTGTTTATTTAATTTAGGTATTTTGGTAAGATGGGGGGTATTTTAGTCAATTCAGGTCTAAGGAGGCCAAAACAAAATTCTAATCTAATGGTTAGGCTTAGATTGCAGTTCAGGACATGATTGCTTGATTGGATGAAATATCCTTTCACTTGACTTCTCCAAAGGTCCTCTAAGGCTTTTTAAAAATAGTGTTTTCGTGGTAAGAGGAAGAAATTGAGTTACACTAACCTGTAGGGTGTAACTTAACCCCAATAATTCTGAATAATAATTCTTTTTAATACATTCCAAAAATATTTTTTCTTCCTTGCAGTTTTTCTTTTTCAAAGCCTTTTTTACTGGCAGTAATTCATGTAGCGCTCCTTCCCAAATAGTATGATATCGATATGTACCTGAGTTCCCCGGCTATCTGTTGATGTATTGTACACTAAAGTTAATTCATTAATGGATCTCACCTAGGGTATGTATTCCTCAAATTAGGAACCATTAGGTCACCATTATGGGAATTTGATATGCAAAATTATCTACATAAATCTTGTGCTGAGAACCATGAAAATATAGGTTTGAGTATGAGAGCAAGTATTTTATGCCCAAGAGATGCTAGAGATTAAGACCATAGTCACTATACTCCTTCCAAACCCTTTAGATAAATGTGACCAACATTAATTAAATAATGACCTCTATTTTCATTTTTTTAGAGATTACTTGAATAGTGATTTTGTAGGCAGGGTGCCTATAATTAGGATCTATAACCCGATAATTACTCCCCCTCTCTCTAATGTCTCATATGCCATTAAACATGCCTTAAGTTGATTCCTTTATTTAATGTTACATTTTAGATGTATTTAAAATCAAATTCAAATTTATCATACAAGTGAAAGGATTCAAACCTTAGAATTGTTTTTGTAACAATTATAAGTCTATCATTATGCTATACCATAGTTGCTTGTCATAAACATATGCACTTTTATTCTTAAATAAATTATATCTTCTTAAGAAATTTTGGATAATAAATGATAATATAATATATATCTATATATATATATATATTAAAACTGGTCCTGCCATGTCAGCATAGCTCTCCTTGAAGGAAACTCCCTTCCTAATTTACTGTTTTTTTGAATTTTCTTCTTTTTTTATTCCACGTAATTGTGATTAAACCCAATGAAAGGCGAGAGACATTTGAACTTCCAAGACGTCTTCTGCCCCCCTTATTAATTCGTTTAACAAGCTGGAATGCCAGACGTTTGGACGTGCCAATCTTCTTCCAATTTCAATTCTTTATTTTGATTTTTTTTTTTTATTTAGATTTCCCGATTTCATTTGGGTTTTGCAAATAGATTAGGTTTTGTTAGCCATTCTCCAGCTCTAGCTCAAACCTTTGATTTCACTATCAAAGCTCCAGTCATTCTTCAAGACAGGTATGGTACAAAACTTTTCCTCTGTTATGTATATGAGGAACTACACATCTTGGAGTAACACCATCATATGGAGGTACAAGAAACATACAAAAAGACTGCGTTCAGGTTTGAAGTCTTTCTTTTGGATACCAAAACAGGGGCTCCGCCCCATTGTCCCTTTCAACCTATCCTTGAATGATGAAGATCTTTTATGGGGCGTTTTTTTTCTGGATTTTGAAAGGGGGGAAAGTTGGTTGACCAAGAATCCCATGTTTTTTTTTTCAGATTCATGTGGGGATCAAGGAAAATTTATTTTTCTGTGTATAAGTAATACGCATCTCCTATGTGGATAAATAACTTTCCCACCTTGAGAAAAATTTGTCAACACTTGAATGGGACAAAAATGCCCCTTTTAATAATGAATTTTTATGGCTAAAATGGCCATTGCCTTATTTACATGAGAAATAAAAGAATGTGGATAAATGCACTTACCTAGATAACTCTTTCCTAAAAAGCACTTATTTGGGTAAGTGCGCTTACCCGGAAAAATAACTTACCAAAAAGCGAACTAGGCCTTAATGTTTTACATGAACAGGTTATTCAAGTGGTAGTAACAACTAAGTTCATGTACCATAACACAAACCTTCGTTTCAGGCAAACTCTCTGTCCGAAAATCACATTTTAGATGGCAAAACATTCTCCCTCTACCTATCTGCGAAATATCATTTTATTTTAATGTTTGAGAAATCATCTCAAACAGTTCATCTATTTCTTCTAATATCGCTTTTAGGTGAACAGTTTTATTTTTTTACCTCTATTTTATGCATTGCATTCTTCATATAAACAGTTCACTGCTTTTGTTTGAGAAACCAAGTCTCTTCAGTTGCTTTGTGCTATGCATTCTCTCTTTTCTTTAGTTAGTAGTAGTTCAAATCTTTATTCTCTATTTTTCTAAGTGGAAGTTGAATGTAACATACAGTATATATGTTCTGCAATTGTAGATTTTAGAAGCACAACATCATCAAGGCCTTAAGAGGATTGGGAGCTTTGTCTTTGATCACCTGACAATGATACCAGAACAACTATCGACAGAACAGCGAAGGCATGGGAAGATAAATAGACCCCCACAACGACTTACCTGAGTTGGAGAGACGAAGATGAAAATTTCCTTGCAAATGTAACCTGACACAACCTGTCCACGATGGATGAATAGATCGTAATGAGGACTTGAGGATAGCCTACCCAATTGGAGATGAATAGATTGTTGTCGGTGTTGGTAGTTCCATTAGAACAATAGAGATGAGTTTCTAGATATCCATCTGTTGGGATTTTTGCTTAGACAAAGTAGGAGTTTCTACTTTCCTTTTTAGCGTCCCTTTTCTCACTTCTCAATTTTCTTCGGTCCTTTACAAGCCAACCCATGACTGGAACAACAATAAAACTTGCCTAGATTTCGTTCAGAATGGCCACTAGCCATTTTCCGATTAATTGGGCTTGGGCAATTGGAAGTAATTGATTGCGCGTATAGACCGTTTATACATTCGGGTAAGGACGACAAAGTAAATATGCATCATGCCCACACATTATCAGGGATAATTTGATCCGAAGTTTAATTGGGTATCAACCTTTTGGAGTGCAATGATAATTTTAGGGGATAGGGCCCAAGTTAAACAATCCCTAATAAGTTCAACTTAGAAGTTATATGCATATATGGTAAATATTATTATATATAATTTAAATAACAAATTTTATATTAATATATATAGAAAATGTTATATATTTTTATACTAGACTAGAATTAAGTAGAAAATTTAATTTGTAAAAAATCATAGTTTTATAATTAACGCAAACCTCTTTATTAGCAGGAAATGTGCAAGCCCGAGCCCGAACCCAGCTTAACCATCGGCCCTACATCTTGAGCCCGAGCCCAGCCCTTATATAAAGCCCAAAGCTCGAGCCTGAGCCTGAGCCTGAGCCTGAGCCCAAAGCCCGATCTATACACAAAGTGTCTTATTTTCAATATACTTTTATAAACTAATATTATATTAATTTAGTAATAAATTAATTTGTATTTCCTAATAGTAAATTGATATTTATTAATAATTTAAGAAGCATATACATTATTATATTTATTATATATAACATAAGTACTTTTTTATATATGTAATAGTATCGGGCTAGACTTATTTGAGAAAGCTCAAGCTTGAGCCCACAAGCCTAAAATTTTGTCCAAGCCTGAAAAATAGCGGGTCAGGTCGGGTCGGGCCGTCGGGCTACCTGGCCCATGAATAGGTCTAATTGTATACATAAAAAATCATATGAAATAAAAATTTAAACATCTTTTTCATTTTTTTTAAATGGACCTCTCATAGTTTGGCTCGGTTTGCGGCCTGGCCTGGCCCAAGGCTCGGCCCAACATGACCCAATTTACACCTCTACTTGAATTTGCCCAATACTGGGAACAGGGTGGGGAAATTTGAGGATTCCCCATCTTTGATGAGGAATGGGGTCCCTTGCCCCTGAACTCGCCCAACATTGAGGAGTGGTTGCCTTGCCTTGAACCTGCTTGGCATTGAGGATGGGGCAAAAATGGGGTAGAGTGTATTGATGATGGGGCAGGGACAGGGATGCCGACGCCCTGCCCTGAATCCACCCGTTGTCATTCCTATATAATTGTTAATTATTAGTGAAGTTAATAAAAATGTTAGTTTTTGTAATTATTTTTATTTATTTAAAGTTAATCAAAATTTCATTTAAAAATAATAAAAATAATAACAATTATTAAAATTACTATAAATGATTAATAAAACTAAATTTATTAAAAATTATTTATTCATATTAAATTAACAATAATTATTTTCCATAAATCAACATTAAATAAAAATTCAATTATTAAAATTTTAGATATTAACAATAACTTTGAATAATTTTGGTTAATTAACAAAAACTTTTGATTATTAATTTAATATTAATTAATATTAAATAAAATTATTAAATCTTTCCGACTTTCCCGTGCATCACACGAGCCCCTACTAGTTGATTATTAAAATTTATATATTAATAAAAAATAATACAAACTATATTGATTTTATGAAAATTAATACATTAAAATTTTAATTCTTCCAGCATTTTTCAATGATATTAAATGTGTTTCGATGTGTCACAATGTATATAAACCATTAAAATATGTTTTTGTTTAAATAACTCCATTATAGTTATATAAAACTTACATTTATTGTTATGAATATAGTTTTATGATTTATTTGAATTTTCTAGTGTATTTTGATTTTTCGTTTGTATCCATGCATATATATCCAAAGAGTATCCCGATATGTCTCTTAAAATTATCTTATTGATACATCTTGCGTTTTCGATACTTTGAACCTTGCCAAGTGCTTAATTATGAGTCCAGTAATAGAGGTTTAACTTAGATGGAATATAGAAAGTTGGAATCATATCCATGAAGAAAAATAAATTTGAACATGATTAATTTAGAACTCAAAAAAGAGAAGATGAAAAAAATACTATTGTATAATTTTCAGGGAGGACAAGGAACTTCTTTTCCCCATTCCTCAACTCTACAAAAAATCTATTTACACTTAATCATAAAATTTGATCAATTTCTCATAATAAACTATTCAAGGAAGTTGCGAGATCAATGAAGGCATCTTCTTTGCAGGGAATGGTAAGAGCACCCATTGGATGAACGAATCCAAACTCTTCTTCAGCCTGACTTAGCAAATCTTGGAAGGAAGGATTGTTCAAAGTGGCCTTTAGGGACATCCAACACCGCTGAAGTAGAGTGGTTTGCAGTCAGAAAAAAACGCCGAAGAATCATCTTAGTGTGAGACAAAGCTGGTAAAAGGATACCCATGGCTTCTATGGTGAAGTCCAAAAGGGTTTGCAGAAGAACAACTTTTTGTAAATTGGGAGGACTTTGGAAGGTAAGATGGTATATATATAGGAGAAGCGATTAGAAGGTAGCAATCCCTATCAAATGGTTGAATGAGCGGTTAAGAGGCAATTGGTTGGGTCATGATTTGGGACATAAGTCATGAGGGTTCATCCAAGAAATCCATTCATCCAATCTCTAGTCATCGTATTCCTCATTTGCGGGTTTTAAACTTCTTTTACAGGCATTACTTTTTAGGGTGCAAAAGGGCAAGAGAACTACACGATTATCATAAATTTGTAAGTAGAAACACATGTATTAACTCTATCAGTTTGTCAGAATAGTTCAAGAACTGATAGAGTTCTTGAGGTGGGAGAAGTTCAGAACCCGCAAATGAGGAATACGATGGCTAGAGATTGGATGAATGGGTTTCTTGAGGTGAAATCGCAGGTGAAGGCTTCAAGAACAGAAGCCCCAATCAACCAGTTGCAATGGCTGAAGGTCCAGAGGTGGAAGAACCCTAAATGGCAAAAAGTTGGAAATGGAGAGAAAGGCGCATTAACTGAGATAGGTTTTCCTTTTTTTTTGTTTTTTGACAAAAATAATAAAATAATAGATAAACACCTAATGAAGCAAAAACGCACCTAATAGTTGGGACAGGTATCACACAGCTATTAGGTAGTTACTTAATGTGCTTTACTAACGTGCCTATTAATAAGTAAGCTCCAAGCTTCTACTCTTTCTTTGTCAAATTGTTAATGATGCGTTCCCTACTGGTCATAGGCTGAAAAAAGCAATTAGAGGTTTGTGTATATGTCCTGCCCTCTTTGAGACAAAAATGAAGAGACTTATATTTTGCCCAATTGCAAAATTGGGTTGGTTTGGATCCGGCCAGAGCTTTCAGGCGGAGGTATACCCACACTCCCACAGCGATGTCTAGTGGGCCCCATTGGAATTGGATCGCCCTTGTGATAGTCAGACATCTACTTCCATCATATTTGTCAACATACTTTGGCACATCTGGCTTGCAAGAAATGCAGCAATATTCCACCATGAGATTTAGAGCCCTAAGTTAATTTTTTGTAAAGCCCATATATCCTGGACTCAGATCACCGAAAAGGAGATGGGTCGTCCATGATCCATATTATTACAGCAAGATGGGCAACTTAATTCATTACCACCCCGTCTTTTAGTGGATAAATTAAATTAAACCTCCTCTTGGTGCTGATTTGTGAAAATAAACTTGGATGGTGCTATACTGTTCATATTCATATGGTAGGGGATAGGAAGGCGTTCGGATGTGCTGGTTGGGTGTATTTCATCAATATATATCCCCTGTATTTGTTTCGGAGGACCAAGCCTGGCATTAATTGTTACTATGTTTAGAATGTATTGATCTATGCTTTTAAATTTTTCTGGGACAATGTTGAAGGTGCCAACCTATCAACTTAATTGATAAGGTCTCTGGCAGGCAGGTTGTAGTGGAGATTTATTATTAATTTGTTGTTGGGATCAATCCTGGTTTCATCAGGGTTGGGGGTTATGGGCTACTCTCCCTTTGTGTAGTCCCATGGAACCAAAAAAAATTAGAAGTTTGCTGCATGCATCAGTGATAGAATCCAAACTTTTTAATTTTTGGCATCATGCATGGAAGGAAGCGAAATTATGAAATGCTTCTAGCTCTTCTTAACATAAACACACAATAAACCTTGATAGAGAATTAGAGATACTAAAAGGGGTATCAACTGGATTTTCATACAATAAAAAATGATTGATTATATATAGAACCCAAATTCTTCCTCTACCTGTTCTTGTTTTGAGTAGTGTCGGAATCAAAAGCTGCTTCTGGATCTCTTCTAATTAGACAAAGACTGCCTTGTGGATGAATCAACAGTGACACCTGAGTGGAGTCTAGACAGAAGAGGACAACAGTTGAACTAGAAGTGCAATATACCAACAGTTGTGCCTTGACAATAGTTACAAGGAACAAAGAAATTGGATTTTGGAAAGTGAAATGTGAGAGAGTCGTTTCGATTAATCTACAAGATGGGACTACGGACGCTTATAAACCTAGTGTCTAGTGCCACCAAGGATTTAGATAGTGACATGCATGGAAGTAGGTCCTTGTGTTAACGTTGGCCAAATATATTATCCAAATTAGGTCTAAATCGTCAATTCTTTTGCCTTCAAGTCTGCAAGTAGTAGGCCCAAACTTGAATCCGCCTTCAAAATGAATATGTGTATTTGTACCAACACCATCACATGGATATGTGATTATTTGTCAAGTGTATGCAGCTATACTACACGCTTGCTTTCATGACTCTGTACCATGGGTTGGTGTGATACTGGATGATTAACTAGAGGGGAGGGGGGGTAGGTGTGGATCTTCAACCGGTCCATTGGTTTCAAGGCAAAGCCATGTGACCTTTGAAGATATATATATATATATATATATATATACAGGTTCCTTAACCGACCCAATTAGCAATCAAGCACTTCACAAGACATGCATTACGATTGAAATGATCGACAACAAAGTCAGTCCCACCACTTAACCTCTGTTTCCTCAAGTGGCTGGCCAAGTGGGATTTATTGGGAAAGACGTTCTTTCAATTTTAAGCTATAACATGTACATTTTTTCTGCCCAGAGATCTTTGACAATGAATTACAAGACAAGACCATGTGGTTTCGTGATCGTGTGTTCAAAAGTTGGTATATCCCTTCAACCACTCATTCAATTATCTCTCTCTCTCTTATATATATCTTCCCACAATCTAAAAGAAAGTGCATCGATGTTTCAAGTCTAATCTTCACCTCCGTTTTTTCAGAGTTGAAGAAGCAAACTTTGAGATCCATATTCCGTCACTCTTTCTCTTTCCAATTCCAAGTTACCTCAGAAACTGATGAGGGAAGATTTGGCCCGACCTCTTGACCACCCAACACGTGGGAGAAGCAATAGCTCGGCACAGTAATACGCTCAAGGCATGAGCTCCGAAAGGAGGAACCAGTGGTTCGAGCTCCCCAAAAGGAGCCCGAACTCTCCCTTTGACCCCGAGCCTTACGAGGAGCGCAAAGGGCAACAACCCGAATTGGCCCACCCCAGGGCAGTTCGGGCTACACCTCTATCCGAACTCAAGACTTCACCTCGCACACCACTCCACCACTTCGTCTCCACGCCACCAAACTGAACAACCGTACCTAACACCAAAGGAGTCCGTATCCTGAGGCGGTGCACCTGACTGACTTAGGATCTTACGTTTGACAGTCGCACTTCAACGGCCACCTGCCACCGCCACCTCCAGTCACAAAGACGGCTCCGACAAAGAGAGTAGTGGTGGTTGCCTGCCCCAGCAAAGGTGATGACACCCGAACTGGCAGAAGTGCAGAGGTAATGATACCCGACCTGACAGGAGCTTGGGAGTGAGGGCGCGAAGTGGTTATAAAAGGCTCTCTTCCCCCCAAGAAGGAGGTATGTGATAACTTTGTGCCATCTGGTTTTTATCTTGCCTTTGAGAAGATACTAACTTGAGCTTCGGAGCACTCTCACTGGGTTCCTCCCCGGAGACTACTCGCTTTCTTCCCTATTTCAGGCACCTTTTGCTCCAGTCAGAGGCAAGATCGTTGACAGGTAGGACTGACTGTATTGCGCTCCATCAATTGGCGTCGTCTGTGGGAAACGCTTCTAAAAGCCTCCCTCTAAAATTCTCATAACCCCCATTTTTCCAAGAAACCCCAACACCCATGGCTTCTTCCAGTAATGTCGGATGTAGCACGGAGATGAACGCCACCGGGGAACAACTTCAAGTCCCCGTGGTGTGCATCGGAAAGTTCATCATCCCCCTTCCGGTGGATGGGATCCCCAGCCTGAATGCGCCACGAACAGTGGCGCCCGTGAATCTTCCCACCATGAACGTCCCCCTTCCTCTCCCTGTTGAGACAACCTTTACCGAACCAACTGTTGTCCCCCTGGCGACTAGCCAAAACCAGTTTGATGACATGATGCAGTGCATGCGGGCAATGCAAGCCCAAATGCAGCAGTTCCAACAGCATCAGCTTCAGCAGCACCAAGTACTGCACCACATCTCTCAGTATCACTATTAACAGCAGTTCCCCCAACTGCCTCTGAACTAACCACAGCTTCCACCTCGGCACCCCGCTCCGAAGCCGGTTAAGCCCTCCCCTCAGGGCGGACGCCTTCACCAAGGAGAAGCCTCCCAACTTCAGAACCCCTCCAAGAGTCAGGCCTCATCCCTGGGCCGGAGGGAAAGAAAAATCACCCCCGCCACGCAGCTCGCCGGCGGGTCGGGAACCTCGCCTGCCAAGTCAGCACCTTGGCACTCCAAGTTTGAGCTCCCGCCCACAGAGAACCAATTCAGTGTCCTAGCGGCGGACTACCAATAGTCCGGGCCCATCGAGCTCGGCAACACCGAGGCCAGCAGCGCCAGTACCAGGCCCACTCAGCAACGAAGACGCCGGCGAAGTCGCCGAACTACCATTCGCGTCCTGCCCGAACTCCGAGGTAAAGAAGAGACAAGCTCAGACGAGGTAAAAGCTGCCCCTATTCTCTCAGTCCCTCCCCCCTCTCATCAGAACTCCTTGTAGTCCCCATGCCCAGAGATTTCAAACTCCCCCTTTAGACAAGTATGATGGGTCTTTCGACCCCAATGACCACGTCGATGCCTTCCAGTCCCAAATGCACCTGGCAAGGGCCAGGGAATCATGCATGTGCATGGCCTTCACTACCACCTTCAGGGGGTGGCCCCCACCTGGTACAGGAACCTGGCCCCCGGGTCAATAAGAAGTTGGACCCAGTTCATTCAGGTCTTCACCGCGCACTTCATTACCAGCAAGCGGTGCCCCAGAACCGAGGAGAGCATCTTCGAGGTAGTCCAGAGAGAAGGAGAGTCCATCCGGGGCTACATCAAGCGGTTCAATGATGCGTGCTTGCAGATACCGCGACTGGACCCCGCGGTGCAGCTTGCGATAGCCAAGAGAGGAGTGACACACAAAGAGTTCAAGTGGCACATGGTAGTTAGCCAGCCCGCGACTATAGCTGAATTCCTCAAGCTCGCAGATAAATTCATGAGAACAGAGGAGGAGATCAACCAAAGGACCGAAAGCGAGATCGAGAAAAGGAAGAGGGAAGGCGAGCCCTCCAACCCAGATGATAGGAGGAGGAAAGATCCAGCTCAGGAGGCGAAGCCGAGCCAGCCGTTCCGAGCTCCCTTAGCAGCTTGGACGGACTATACACCCTTAAACGCAAAGCGGGCTGAGATCTTGATGACGATCAAAGACGTCCCGTACGTAAAATGGCCACCTCGCCTAAAAGAGAACCCCAACGAGAGGAACAAAAACTTGCACTACAGTTTCCATAGAGACCACGGTCATAGTACCGAATATTGTAATAATCTCCGGGACGAGATAGAGGGACTCATCCGTCGCGGGTACTTGAGAAATTTTGTACAGCATAATAATAATAATAATAAGACAGGTCGGCAAGGGGAGCACGGTAAGGATGTCCCCGAGTCCAGCAGCAGGCCGGCCGAACCATCGCAAAGACAACCTCTGGAAGAGAGGCTAGTTCGGGGAACCATCCACGTGATAGTGGGAGGTTCGGTAGCAGCGGGTTGTACTTCGGCAGCGGCCCGGGCATCAATTCGCGAAGCTGCTCGAGAAGAACAGAACCCTCTGAAGAGGCCGAAGACAGAGGAACCGGTTTTCTTCATGGAAGACGATGCACGAGGGGTCCACTACCCCCATGATGATGCGCTTGTCATCAAACTAAGGATCACGGACTTCGAAGTCAGGCGCGTGCTTGTTGATTCAGGTAGCTCAGCGGACATTCTCTTCAAGTTGGCGCTTGACCAGCTTCAGTTGCAGAGAAGCGAGCTGAAGCCCGCAAACACTCCTCTGGTGGGCTTCAGAGGAGAGGAAGTCAGGCCCCTCGGAAAAATAACAGTACCAGTGGAAGTCGGCACATGGCCCTGTGCGGTCAGACTCAACTACGATTTCCTAGTGGTTGTGACCCCTTCCCCATATAATGCCATAATAGGGTGGCCAATCACTCATGTCCTACGGGCAGTGGTCTCCACCTACTACTTGGCAATGAAGTTTCCTATAGACTTCGGTGTGGGGGTAGCACGGGGTGACCAGCTTGAGTCCCGCAAGTGCTATGTTGTCACCCTGAAGGAAAAAACCAAGGTCGCTGACGACCTCGAACTGGAGCGGCCTACAGAGCAAGGCGAAGAACGAGTTTCGCCCACAGAAGAAACGGTCGCAATCCCAACTTCAACTGCAGACCCGGCTCGGACACTACAGATCGGTGCTTCCGTCCAGGAACCTCTACGAACCGAACTGGTGAGTTTCTTACTTCAAAATTTAGATATCTTTGCATGGTCCCGGGCCGATATGCCCGGTATTGACCCCAGTCTTATAACTCACAAACTTAATACTGACCCTGTAGTCAGACCCATTAAACAGAACAAATGCAACTTAGCCCTAGAACGCTGGAGGGCGGTCGGCGAGGAGGTCGAAAAGCTCCTCGCAGTAGACTTCATAAGGGAAGTTCATTACCCGAGCTAGGTAGCCAACCCAGTGCTGGTAAAAAAGGCAAACAGAAAGTGGCGCATGTGCGTTGACTACACCGACCTGAACCGAGCTTGCCTGAAAGATTGCTTCCCCCTCCCCAGAATTGACCGCCTAGTGGACGCGACCTCGGGACATGAGTTGCTAAGCTTCTTGGACACCTACTCGGGCTACAACCAAATCAGGATGGACCAGTCCGATGAGGAAAAAACCACCTTCATAACCGAGTTCGGCCTGTACTGCTACAAGGTCATGCCCTTCGGACTGAAGAATTCTGGGGCGACCTTCCAAAGACTCGTGAATAAGCTGTTTCAGCCCTTAATTGGCACGAAGATAGAATGTTACGTAGACGACATGGTCGTCAAGATACAGTTTTCGCATGAATTAATACAAGACTTAGATTCTGTCTTCCAAATTCTCCGTCAATTTAGCATGAAACTAAACCAAAATCCCAGGGTACATCGTCAACCGGCATGGTATTGAGGCCAACCCAGACAAGATAAAGGCCATCCTAGATATGAGACCACCCCGAAAAGTAAAAGAGGTTTAGAGGTTAAATGGCCGCATAGCTGCTCTGAGCCGCTTCGTGTCCAAGTCGGCAGACCGGTACCTGCCTTTCTTTAAAGCAATTAAAGGCAAAGGGTTCGAATGGACCCAAGACTGCCAACTCGCGTTCAACGAGCTAAAGAAATACCTCGCTAGTGTACCGGTCTTAACCAGGCGCGAGGAGGGCGAGGTCTTAGAACTATACCTCTCGGCCAGCGACGAGGTGGTCAGTTTGGTACTAATAAAAGAAATAGATCGAGTCTAACGATCCATCTATTATGTTAGTAAAATTCTGTAGGGAGTAGAGACGAGATACCCGCAGATAGAAAAGCTGGCATACGCACTGATAATTGCAGCTCGGAAATTCCTCCCATATTTCCAGACTCACACTGTCATCGTCTTGACTGACAAACCTCTAAGGCAAGTCTTACTCAAGCCCGAGGTTTCCGGTCGGCTGACGAAGTGGGTCATCGAGCTCAGCGAGTACGACCTCTAGTATAAGCCACGAATTACTATTAAGGCCCAAGCCTTAGCAGATTTTATCGCCGAGTGCACGTTCAGCCTCGAAGTCCCTAGGCCGGTTGAGCCCGAGATCCCCGGTTCGGGTGAGCCCGGAGCTCCCAGGCCAATAGAATCCGAACCCCGTGAGGTAGCAGCCAGGGCGGCATCTCTCCTATTTAGGCCAAACGCGAACTAGGATGAGGAGCCCTAGATCCTTCACGTAGATGGCTCCTCGAACCAATAGGGCAGCGGGGCTGGAATAGTCTTGCACGGCCCGGGTGGCACGAAATTGGAATACGCGCTACGCTTTGAGTTCGCGGCATCCAACCATGAGGCGGAGTACGAGGCATTGATAGCCGGGCTGGCCCTAGCGCAAAAGGTAAGAGCGAAACACATAGTTATCTGCAGTGATTCCCAGCTTGTGGTCAACCAAGTTACGGGCGAATACGAAGCATGAGAGCTAACTATGATCGCCTACTTGGCAATGGTAAAGGAGGCTCTGCTCAACTTCTAGTCACACTTCATCAAGCAAATCCCGAGGTCAAAGAACACTGAGGCCGACGCCCTGTCCCGGTTAGCCAGCATCAGTCACAACGCCATGAGAACCGTGTACATAGAGGACTTACCTCGGCCTAGCATTCTCGGTGGGGCAGAGGAGGTTGCTCCCATCCTGTAAGCAAAGCTGAACTGGATCGACCCACTCGCGAGCTTCTTGCTAGATGGGACCCTCCCTGTGGACCGCAATGCATCCAGAAGGGTGCAGCGCCAAGTAGCCAAATATGTCATAATAGACGAATGGCTGTACCGACGGTTGTACACGCTCCCCTACCTACGTTGCTTGTGACCTGCCGAAGCCGAGCTCATACTCCGCGACACTCATGAAGGTCTGTGCGGCAGACACTTAGGAGGCAGGGCCCTCGCCCAGAAGGCACTTCGACAAGGGTACTACTGGCCAACGATGAAGGTAGAGGCCATCGAGCTCGTCAGAAAATGCGATAAGTGTCAGAAGCATGCCAATATCCACCATCAGCCTGCCGCCGACCTCAAGTATCTCACCAGTCCATGGCCCTTTACGCAATGGAGCATCGACCTCCTAGGGCCATTCCCACTAGCAACAGGCGGGAGGAAGTTTTTAGTGGTGGCGGTAGATTACTTCACAAAGTGGGTAGAAGTTGAACCTCTCGCAACAGTTACAGGTCGAAACGTACAGAACTTCTTTTGGAAGAACATAGGATGTCACTTCGGGTTACCTCAGGTACTGATCTCTGACAATGGCAAGCAGTTTGAGGACATCAAGTTTCAGGAATGGTGCAAAGATATGGGGATTCGACAAAACTTCACATCGGTCGCGCACCCGCAGGCAAATGGTCAAACAGAAGTGATGAACAGAGCTATCCTCCGCGGACTGAAAGCACGACTAGACCGAGCTAAAGGGTTGTGGACGGACGAGCTACCAAGTGTTTTATGGGCTCACCGAACTACAGAAAAAACTGCCACGGGAGAGACCCCCTTTAACCTCACCTACGGCATTGAAGCGGTAATCCCGGCGGAGATCGAAGTACCTACACTGCGACTAGAAGCATACGACGACCAGACAAACGGAGATGAGCTACGTACCAACCTCGATCTACTGGACGAGGTAAGAGACCTCGCGTACATATGGACTGCAGCTTACCAGCAAAGAGTAGCTCGGTACTACAATGCCAGAGTAAAAAAGCGGAACTTCCGCGTCGGCGACCTGGTTTTCCGTAAGATCATGGCACCCGAGCCCGGCGTAAGCAAACTTGGACCGAATTGGGAACGGCCCTACCGAGTAAAGAGAGCACTCGGGGGAGCATACGATTTTGAAACATTAGAGGGTAAACAAGTGCCCCGAGCATGGAACGTCGTTAACTTAAGATGATACTACCTATAAATTACCAAGCGAAGTGGACTAGGAGTCACTATCAGAGCCTGAGGGTTAGAACGACGAGCTAACAAGGACCACGGCACCATAAGACTTAGTCACCTCTTCGGCATGGACACGCAAAAGCAAATGGTCAGTTCGGCAATATAGTCATCAGAGACATATAACAAGGACCTCGGCATCTCGTCATCAGAGGCATATGGCCAGTTCGGCAATATAGTCAGTTCGGAAAAAAGAGGGTGACAACAACTTAATCAAAAGAACGTTTCATTACAAAATACCCTGTTTACATTCCAAAAAAAAAAAAAACTCTGTTTACATTCTAACAGTCCGACAATCTCAGTCCTCACCCTCGGAAGGCACGTCGACGATACCCGAGGGTCCTACCTCCTTAGAATCTGGTTCACCATCAGCCGCGTCGGCCATCTCCTGAGTAATGCGCGAAGTAGTTATGGCGCTGATGTCGAGCTCGGGGTACGTATTCCTGATCATCCACTGGCTCAGTTTAAAACCCTTCTGTACGAGCCCACCATCAGGTCGTCAAAGCGCGGCGAGGCGATATAGTCTTCAACGGCCTTCTTCTTGGCATCCTCGATGCCCTGAGAAAAGATCTCTGTCCTCTCCCTAATATCCTCTTGAAGGTATTCGACCTAATGTTGCAAGTCCAGCCTCAAATCCGCCATGTGCTTCACCACCACTCCCATGGCCTCGGTGTCTCTCCGAGACCTCGCCAGCCTGGCTTGTGCAGCGCGAGAAGTCGCTTCGGCAGTGCGGGAAGCCTCTTCGGCAGCTCGTGCCCGCCTCGAGCTCCTTTCCGCTTGGGCCGCTAAGGCATGGATGGAGGAGTTCTCATACCAAAAGGAAAAATAACGGGAATGTTCAAAGAGCAATAGCAAGAAAGGTAATGACAAGGAGCCCAACAAAAAGTCGCTGACTTACCACCATGGCATAAGAGGCAGCATGCCCAGCTACATGGTTCAAAGGAAGCTCGGTCCACGCCGCGACCTCCTCAGGGTAAACGGCCTCCCTACTTTTTTGAAGAGCGGGGTTCGGCGACAACACGCTCCTGAACTCGCCTTGGCCTCCCGAGCCTGAAGGCCCAGCTCACGTATAAGCAATCTCAGTGTAAGGAGGAGCCCCCATATAAGCAGCCTCGGCGTAAGGGGCCCCTGCCGCTTCTTGTACTGGAGGGGCCATCTCGGGCTCCCTGGGTAGATCCACTAGTGGGTTCCGCATCTCGAGGCAGTTCGGCACGAGTTCGTTTGGCAACTCGCTTCCTCCTCTTCATGGCATGAAACAGGTTCCCACCACGAGTCTTCTCTGCGTCCATTACACCTGCAAAAAGAGCTCGGCGTCAGGAAAGCGAAAGAGCGGAAAGCAAAACAAAAGGCAAGCCTCTGAGCAAGGAACCTACCCGAACTCAGGCCGGCCTGGATGAGCTTGGCCTCCGTCAGATAATGGTGGTATTTTAGCCCAAGCCGGGCCCATTCCCGGAGGCCCTTCGCCATCTCCCTATCTAGTGTAACACCGGCATCGGGGGCAGCCATCCCCCACCCGGTTTGGAACGGCCACCCCATTGCACTTCACACCCTGAAGTAGTCTCCTTTCCACGCCGGGACCTTGTTGGGAAGATCGTGTAAAAGCTTGAAACCCGGGCGAGGAGACAGGTAGTACGCCCGCCTACACCCGGGAAGGGGACCCGCTTGCTTCTAAAGCATTAGAATGGAAGAAAAGATCTCCAGGTCTAAAGGCAAAATCTGTTCGCAAAAGTGGGAGATAGTCCCAACCAAATTACGGATAAAATTCGGGTGGAGCTGGCCGACGGTAACGCCGAAGTGGTTCATAACCTCGACGATGAGGGGGTGGAAAGGTAGGCGCAACCCAGCGACGAGCTGCTCCCGGAATATCACGATCTCGTCAGGACCGTGTCTCCAAGGGAAGTCGCCCGAGGGTATAAAGTAAGTGTATTCCCTAGGTAGGTTGAACTGGGTGATAAGGGAGTAAAGCCCCTCAGGCATCATGGTTGAGGGCCCAAACTTGTCTATTGTCCGACCTCGACGGGAGGAGGACGCCAAACTACCCGAGGCGACTCGGCCTACGGGTTCGAACTCTTCCTCGAGCTCTTCCTCGAGCTCTACCTAGGGTTCACTAAGGTTGTCGGGGGATGCAGCTCGGTTCGTAGAACCTGCATCTGATCCCCTCGAAGAACTGTCTAAGCTGTCCGAGCTAGACATCGGGAGGAAAAGAATACCAGGAGGAAAGTACTGACTCACCCAGAAAAAGCAAACAGACTACGGAAGGTTGACGCGAGATAAAAACTTGGACGCAAGCTCAAGAAGCAAACGCAGGAGAATGGCAATGAAAAGCGACTGGGGGTCCCCCACTATTTATACCCACAGTGACCGAAAACCGATGGTTCTGATCGAGGCAAATCCAACGGCCCACGATCAAGCTGACCGCACGCCTCCTAAGACCGAGACGTGATTGGCCGCACGTCTTTTGAAACTGAAGCAGCGCCGATGCACGTCTCCCCGAATTAAAGGCGGCAATGACGCGTTTTTCAATTTTGAAATAATGCCCGCTGTCACGTCTCCCAGCGGCGCGTTTTTTAAATTTTGAAATAACGCGCGTTGTCACGTCTCCCAGCATTTAAAGAAGGATTGGTGCGTTTCCTGACTTTTCGGTGCTCGAGAAACCCGTAAATCTCCTGACGAAGGCACACTTCGCGCTATCAGTCAAACCGGTTCAAAGTACGGGTCAAATCCACCCGCCACCTCGTGAACTCCCCGCGCCAGGGCAAGCCCCTTAGCGCGAGGAGTGGGGGGCAATTGATGAGGGAAGATTTGGCCCGACCTCTTGACCACCCAACACGTGGCAGAAGCAACAACTCGGCACAGCAGTACGCTCAAGGCGCGAGCTCCGAGAGGAGGAACCAACGGTTCGAGCTCCCCAAAAGGAGCCCGAACTCTCCCTTTGATCCTGAGCCTTACGAGGAGCGCAAAGGGCAACAACCCGAACTGGCCCACCCCAGGGCAGTTCAGGCCACACCTCTATCCGAACTCAAGACTTCCCCTCGCACACCACTCCACCACTTCGTCTCCAGGCCGCCAAACTGAACAACCGTACCAGACACCAAAGGAGTCTGTATCCTGAGCGGCGCACCTAACTGACTTAGGATCTGACACTTGACAGTCGCACTTTAACGGCCACATGCCACCGCCACCTCCAGTCACAGAGACGGCTCCGATAAAGAGAGCAGTGGCGGTTGCCTGCCCCAGCAGAGGTGATGACACCCGAACTGACAGAAGTGCAGAGGTAATGATACCCGACCTGACAGGAGCTTGGGAGTGAGTGCGTGAAGTGGTTATAAAAGGCTCTCTTCCCCCCAAGAAGGAGGTATTTTGTGCCATCTGGTTTTTTATCTTGCCTTTGAGAATATACTAACTTGAGCTTCGGAGCACTATCACCGAGTTCCTCCCCGGAGACTACTCGCTTTCTTCCCCGTTTCAGACACCTTTTGCTCCAGTCAGAGGCAAGATCGTTAACAGGTAGGACCGACCGGATTGCGCTCCATCAGAAACCATGAGTATCCGATTGCCTGGGATGGTTCAAGCAAAAGCCCTTCTCCGACGTTCTCTCTTACCTTCTGCACCAACGGTTAATGTTCCCAAGGGCCATTTTGCAGTCTATGTTGGTGATCAGGCTCAAAAGAAGAGGTTCATTGTTCCAATATGTTACTTAACCAACCCTTCCTTCCAAGATTTATTAGGTCTGGCAGAGGAGGAGTTTGGGTTCAACCATCCAATGGGTGGTCTTACAATTCCTTGCAAAGAAGATCAATTTCTCGACCTAGCTTCTCGTTTGAGTGGCTAGTGATCATGAGAGGAGCGGAATGCAGGAGCCTGAAATCAATTGAAGAGGTCAATCAAGAGAATTAACAGATCTGCATCTTGGTTGACATTCTCTTCTGCAACATCGCCAGATCGCAAGTTTAAACCGCATTTCTTACAAGTAAGAAGACAATATATTCAAAGCTGCTGAATGGAGAAAGGACTTTCGTTTAAACTTTCTCTGGTTTTACAGCAAATGGGAAGATTGTGCTCAAAGTTGCAGCCTCAAGGAAAAACACATTAACATGGAAATCAATTTGCAAAGCATCTGCTTTGCCACTCCAATGCATATATAAATTTACTTTTGTACATGACCAGGGAGTAAATCTCCCCAATACAAACATCTTTCAATAAATTCCTCTTCATCTTTTGTTGATCAAACCATTTTGTTTCATTCATGGATACCTTTCTATTTTGATGTAAAGAATTAGTGGCCGAATTATTAATACAAGATAGAGGAGTGTTATCATAGGATAGATTATGGGTATTGGTTGCAATTAACAGTACTGTTGAAAATTGTGACCCAACAGTTGAAGAAAATAGTCTGGGGTTAGCTTATCTCCCATAAATTCTGGAGTACAGTAGTTCTTTTTAATAAATTTATTGTTCTTGCTTGGAATAATTCATGTATTTTCCCCTAAAATGGTTTGAGATCCAAGTAACCCAACCCCAATTACCTAACCATATAGGTGTTGCATACACATGCAACATAAAAAGGGTCAATTGCTGAAGCCCTCAATTATCAGTTGATTTATTGGACGCAATAGCTAATCCAATAATGGATCCTATCAAGGGGAATTATTCTTCAATGAGGAAACCATTCAGTCACCATGAATTTTGAATTTAATTTGCAAAATTATACAAATATAGAAAGTCAACTTGAATAGTTGCAGGATTAGCAGGGAGAGTGGGTATAATCAAAATGTCGAACAATATGACCTTAGTTCTGATCAGACACCTGTTTCCTTACAAATAAATTTTGTAAATTGAGCACTGCATATTGTAAATTGTGGGTCTGTCTATATCTCAGACATGATGTTTGTATACCGTAAATGGTGGGTCTAGACCTGATGATCTTGTTTGTATACTTGTTTTTTACTTTTTATTTGGCAATTTCTATGATACTGGAAAGATATGGTAGCTGTAAAAGCTTTAGTCAATATGATACCCATGTGAATTTGAATGGATACCAGTTCATTAATTGGTTATAAAGTTTTTAAGTGCCATATACACCTTTTTGGTATGCAATCAAAGATTTAACTTGGAGAGATGGAATATAGAATTATGTCAATCAAAAATGTTTGAACAAAAATAATTTACAACTCAAAAAGATATTGGTAAAAAAAAAATTCTATTAATTGATACGGAACTTTTTTCCCTCTTCCTCAACTCTTGTACAAAAGGCTATTTAAACTGAATCATTGCTTTACAAAATTAATTTGATGATTTCTCATAAACTATTCAAGGAAGATGTGAGATGAAGGAAGGCATCCTCTTTGCAGGGGATGGTGAGAGCACCCATTGGATGATCGAATCCGTACTCCTCTTCGGCCTGACTTAACAAATCTTGGAAAGAAGGATGGTTCAGATGTGATATGGGAACCACAAACCGCTTCTTCTGATGAGCCTCTCCCACATACACCGCCAAGTGGCCTTTTGGGACAACCAATGCCACCGCTGAAGCAGTTTGGTTTGCAATCAGAAAAGAGCGTCGAAGCATCATCTTAGCGTGAGACAAAGCAGTAGGCAAACGGATACCCATGGCTTCTACCTACGGTGAAGTCAGAAAGAATTTGCAGATCTAAGAACAAATTATCTTTTAAGAATAGAGAGGCTGTGATTTATGAGGACTTGATTGGAAGGTGAGATTGTATATGGGACGACTAAGTATATATATATATAACTAGAAGAAGCAATCAGAAGTCAAATAATCCCTATCAAATATTGGATGAGTGGTGAAGAGGGGTTTGGGTGGGTCATGATTAGGGACATAAGTCATGAAGGTTCACATGGCTTTGCCGCCAGCTCCATTGTCCTTATTTTAGTTAATTAGGTATTGATAGGGACAAGGAATGCCCAATTATGTCTCTAGATGAGTGAGAGGACGAAAATAGCTTAGACAATGCCCAATCACTTGGGAAACAACGTAGAATATTCTACAACCCAACTTGATGGATGCATGGATAAGCTAGCAGTCGCCCCTTGGTTGTGAATTGAATTATTACAAATACATAACTGGAAATTCTGGCCCTACAGCCTAGCTAGAATCCAACTATGACTTGTTGACTAGCCTGTCGAAATGGTTTTGAATTGTTGTACGTAGCTCCTCGCATAGTCACTACGAGTAGAATGTGCTTTTTAATGTTTTCAAATTTGGGAGAAGGATGAAGGTTCCTACTGGCTCAGTTAGTAAAGCTTCATGGAACAAAAAAAAAGAGAGAAATTCACTGCACCGGTGGCCGGTGTTGGGTTGTTATGGAAATCCAAAAATTTTTTCTTTCCTGCCTCATGAAATCCAAATTATGAACTGCTTCTAGCTCTTCTTAACACAAGCACAATAAGCCTAGCTTGAGAGATACTGATAGCTCATAGCATGCATGCCTCATTTGGATCTTGATGAAAAAATGGATGGGTAATGGTGAAACTCTAATATATTTCTCCTAGCTCTATGCTGTTCTTGTTTTGAGTAAACTGTTGGAAACTTGGAATCAAAAGCTACTTCCGGCCGGTTCTCGTTGACATGGACAAAGACCGGCTTGTGGATGAATCACCATTAATGACATGCCTATATATATATACTGCGTCGAGTCTAGTCAAAAGAGGACAATAATTGAACTTGAACGGCAATACCAATTGTTCTAATTTCCTTGACAATGGTTACAAGGAACAAAGAATTCGGAATTGAGAAATGAAAGAAAGAAATGTTAGATTTTTCGAATAATTGTGAAAGGACAGGAATACCACCAACAACACATGGATGTGTGGTCGATCACTTGTTAAGTGTATGTGTGTAGCTAAGCCAACACTGGGCATACCCCCACCCCTGTACAAGTATACGATGAGTACTCGGTGTGGAAGATTAACTCAAAAAGAGAAATCAAGAACATGTTGCAGTTGTTAGGTATGTAATACGGATCTTCAACAGATCCATTGGTTGCAAGGTACAAATTAAGCCATGTGATCCTTGACGGTATGCAGTTCCCTCAACAGACCCAATTGCTGGTCACTTCAGAAAACATGTATTAATTAGGAATGAATTGAAAGGCGATTGACACTACAATCACTTCCCCACAACTTATCCCAATGTTTACTCAAATGGTCTAGCTTTAGTCATAGTGGGAGGATTTGAATTGAAGTAGTCCATCATGATGTGCTGGCATTTTGAAAATACAATATATATATATATATATATGTTTGCTCTCCAAAAATCTTTGACAAGTCGTTACAAGACAAGACCATGTGATTTCATGATATGTGTTCAAAATTTGGTATATGGATCCGTCTAATCCCTTGTTCATTTGACTGACGTCGGGCCACATAGTACTACTATATATCTATCTACAGCTCTCTCTCTCTCTCTCTCTCTCTCTCTCTTTATATATATACTCTACCCACATTCTGAAAGAAAGTGCAACGATCTTTCCATAGTCTAGCCTTCACCTCTGTACTTTTCAGAGAGACTTGAGATCCAAGTAGCTTCAGAAGGGATGGGTATTCGATTGCCTGGGATGCTTCATGCAAAAGCCCTTCTCCAACGTTCTCTCTTGCCTTTTACATCAACCGCTAATGTTCCCAAGGGTCATTTTGCCGTCTACGTTGGTGACCTGCAGACCCAAAAGAAGAGGTTCATTGTTCCAGTATCCTACTTGAGCCACCCTTCCTTCCAAGATTTGTTAGGCCAAGCAGAGGAAGAGTTTGGATTCCACCATCCAATGGGTGGTCTTACAATTCCTTGCAAAGAAGATCAATTTCTCGACCTTACTTCTCGTTTGAGTGGCTAGTGACCATGAGAGGAGAGGAATGCAGGAGCCTCAAATGAATTGAAGAGGTCAATCAAGAGAATTAACAGATCTGCACCTTGGTTGATATTCTCTTCTGCAACATCGTCAGATCTCAAGTTTAAAACCGCACTGATTACAAACAAGTGAGAAGACAATATATTCAAAGGTGCTGAATGGATGAAGGACCAGCATTCAGCAAGTTTTCTCCAGTTCTATAGCAATTGGAAGGATTATTGCTCCGAGTTGCAGCCTGGAGGAAAATTAAAACACAATGACATCGAATCAATCTCTTCAACTTTGCAAAGCATCTACTTTGCCACTCCAAACTTGGAGCATATATAGATTTACTTTTGTACATGACCGGGTAGTAAATCTCCCCAATACAAACATCATTCAATAAATTCCTTTTCGTCTTTTTTGATCAAACCATTTTGTTTCATTCATGGATACCTCTCTACTTTGATGTAAAGAATAATAATTAATGGTGGATAAATTACAAATACCGAAGTTAGTTTGTAATTAACAGTGTTGAAAATTGTGACCTAACAGTTGAAAAATGCGACTCTGGTTGCAATTCAGGACCTGATAGTGCTTGGTTGGATGAGATCATGAGATAACCTTTCACTTGATGAATTTGTCCATATGGTGCTTCAAGGTTTTTCGATCGAGGAGTACAGAACTTGTTTGTGATTTGCTACCATAAAGCTGTGTTCATAGTGTCTTGTTGGTAGTAGACCTGGGCTCATAAATTTGTATACAGCCAGCTGATAAGTCTGCAGTAGTATAGAGCGTACCTTTTTACAGCCTTTTGTGTTATTAGTACAGTACCTTTACAGCTCCAAGCGCGCATGATTTACAGCTTCACAGTGCTTTTGTGGTATTTAGTGCTACAAACATTTTTTTAAAAGCTGTAGAATTTCTATATAACTATCTCTCTCTATATATATATATGAATTCAAGCTGAATTTGAATAACTCATGGGATGAAAAAGGACCAAAAGAAATTGATGATTGTAATATGAATCCAGGCCGAATTTGAATAAACTACATTAGATGTAATGTGGAGCCATGAAATTATGGCACTAATCCATGCCTGTGTGCTAATAATTAGAGTTTGTGCTTATTTGACAGAACCTTAGGCTGTGTTTGGAAACAATGTAAATAAATGTGAATGTAAAGATGTAGAGTGTAAAATGGTTCATATAAATTGTAAAGTTGGGTTAATTTTACACTAGTAAATTTATCTTCTTACCAAATAGATTTTTAGCTGTAATGAATGCAAACATGAATTTTAATAAAGCATATGCTTTTTTAATCAAACACCCATTTGAATGCAAATTTACTTCTTTTTTATTAATGTACTTTTACATTTTATTATCAATGTAAATATGCATTGGTTTATCATTTGTCAATGTATAAATGTAATGTTGCCAAACACAGGCAAAAGTGAACCAAAGTGCAAATTTACCTTGAATCAGGATTTCTTTACATTGTTTCCAAACGCAGTCTTAGACTCAGTTTGGAAGGAGTATAAATACAAATATGTACAATACAAATACATACAAAATAATACAAAATGTAAGATTTTGCACTCTACATATTTGTATTTGTATTTGTATTCTTCCCAACTGAGCCAATTTGTAAGCTGCTGTTGTGTTGTTTGTGTACTTTCTTTTATTTTTATTTTTTTGAGCAATTTCTACGATACCGAAAAGGTATGGTAATTGAAAAACTTTCATAAATCACACCCGCATGAAGTTGAATGAGTACCCGTTTTGGTTTTCAGATTTTAGGTGCCGCTTATACGATCTTTTTGGTACCCAACCAAAGGTTTAGCTTGAGGGAATAAAAAAAGCTATTATTATGTCAATGAAAAAAGTTCGAACAAAAATGATTAATTTAAAACTCAAAAAGATATGGATAAAAAAAAAAAGAAATCTATTGTATAATTTTCAGGAACTTGTTTTCCCTCATCCTCAACTCTTCTACAAAAAGCTATTTACACTTGATCATTAATCGCTTTACAAAATGTCATCATTTTCTAATCATAAACTAGACAAACAAGATGTGAGATCAAGAAAGTCATCTTCTTTGCAGGGGATGGTGAGAGCACCCATTGGATGATCGAATCCGAACTCCTCTTCGGAACCACAAATCGCTTCTTCTGACTCTGAGTCTCTCCCACATAAACGGCCAAGTGGCCTTTTGGGACATCCAAGGTTGCTGATGAACTAGATTGGTTTAGAGTCAGGAGGAAAGAAGGTCGAAGAATCATCTTAGCATGAGACAAAGCAGTAGGCAAACGGATACCCATGGCTTCTACGTACGTACGGTGAAGTCAGAAAGAGTTTGCAGATCCAAGAACAAACTTTTAAGAATAGAGCTAATAGCTAGGTTGCAATTTGTGAGGAATTGGAAGGTGAGATGGTATATCAAACCTGTATTGCATATATATATATATATATGGTTTTGCCTCCAGATGAATTGGTTGAGCCTTGAGTAGGGACATAAGTCATGAAGGTTCACATGGCTTTGCCTCCAGATCCATTGTCCTTATATTTTAGTTAATTAGGTCTAGATAGGGACATTAAGGAATGCCCGATCATGTCTGTAGAAGTGTAGAGTGAGAGGACGAAAATAGATCACAATGCCCAATCACTTGGGAAACAGCCCTAGTGTCTTGTCTACACAACCCAACTTGACCTTGACCTTGAGGAAGGAATTAATTAATAAGCAGGCGCCCCTTGATTGTGAGTTGCAACAAATACATGACTGGAAATTAATTCTGGGCCCTACTGCCTCTGCCTGGTATCTATCATGCACCCATTCTGGCCTTTACAAGTTTTGTTGTAATCTGTACGTAACGTGTGAGTTGCTGACTGGGTCAAGTGTATGCTTATAGCTAGCTAGTTAGTCACCACTTGGCCGGTGTTGGTGCATGCCCCTCCCTGTACAATGGGTAATGGGTCGGTGTGAAAGACATCTCGACAGTAGAGAAACCCTTGCAGTTATTGATAAGACGGATCTCCAACAAGGCCATGTGATCATCCTTGACGATATATGCGAGTCCCTCCCTCAACAAGTCAACAGACAACAGACCCAATTGCCAGCCACTCCTTATCTCATTGTTTACTCAAATCCTTATCTCTAGTGGGATTTGCAGTCCATTGTGATGTGCTGATGAAAATTTAATTTGTAGATACAATATGTTTGCTCTATCCAAAAATCTTTGACAAGTAGTTAAAAGACAAGACCCTCTAACCACTTGTTCATTTGATGAGTGATGTCGGGCCACATACTATCTATTTACAGCTCCCTCTCTCTATATATCTCTACCCACATTCTGAAAGAAAAGTACAACCATCTTTCCATAGTCTAGCCTTCACCTCTGTACTTTTCAGAAGAGATGGGTATCCGATTGCCTGGGATAGTTCATGCAAAAGCCCTTCTCCGACGTTCTCTTTTGCCTTCTACATCAACCGCTAATGTTCCAAAGGGTCATGTTGCAGTCTACGTTGGTGACCTGCAGACCCAAAAGAAGAGGTTCGTTGTTCCAATATCCTACTTGAGCCACCCTTCCTTCCAAGATTTGTTAGGCCAGGCAGAGGAAGAGTTTGGATTCCACCATCCAATGGGTGGTCTTACAATTCCTTGCAAAGAAGATCAATTTCTCCACCTTACCTCTCGTTTGAGTGGCTAGCTAATGAAAAGAGGGAAATGCAAGAACCTCACATTAAAGAGGCCAATCAAGAAAAATGGATCTGCAGTTCAGTTAGCATTCTGTGCCTAGCTACAACATCGCCAAATCAGAGGTTTGAACCACGATGATATCAAGCAAGTGGGAAGAGAACACATTCAAAAGCTGAATAAGAAAATGGAAGCTTTCTCCAGTTTTACAGCCAGCGGGAGAAGATTGTGCTCAAAGCTGCAGGGAAAGAACATTAACATTGATATATAAATTTACTTTCGTACACTCCAATGTATAAATTTACGTTTTTACACGACCAGGGAGTAAATCTCCCCAATACAAACATCATTAATTCAATAAATTCTTTTCCGTCTTTAATACTGCAAAATCTTATTGGTTACTTTTTGTTTTGATGTTGATAAATCCGTGCATCTTGTTTTATGCAGGATAACCTCTCTCCTTTCGTATTAAGAATTGTAGTGGAATTAATACATGGTAGAGGAGGGTATTGTACCATACATTATGTACCCAAGTTAGATTGCGATTAACAGTTGCCGAAAATTGTTAACCGTCCGGGATGATTTATCTCACCAACTCTCAGTACCTGATAGTGCTCGATTGGATGCTGAGACATCCAATCAAAAATAATGTTTTCTTGGTAAAAGGAAAAAGGTGAGCTATACAGACTGTAAAGTAGATTTTCGATTATGAGTTGGAAATTAAAAGATATGATATCTGAAAAATATTTGGCCAATTAACTGGAATCAAGAAAGTGGTACGAAATTAGTGTTATTTATCAAAATTCATGGGTGGGTTTTGATTGGTCAATTTTTTTTTTCATACCATATCTTTCTTCCATCATAGATTTTCCCATTTTTTCTTGTTTGTTGTATGAGATCAACCTGATTTCTTATTCTTTGGTTATATTGATGCCTTCATTTGATAATTAGGATATTGGGTTCATACCCCTAAGAGTCTGTTTGATTTACAGTCAGAATTGGAATTAAAATCCTCTGAAATTAAAATTGGAATAGTCTATTCCCATTGTCAGTTTGGTTTAGACAAGAATGGAAATAGGAATTGAAATTAGCAGAAATAGAATTTTATTCCTTAAAAAGAGACAGTAATTAGGATATTGGGTTCATACCCCTAAGAGTCTGTTTGGTTTACAGTCAGAATTAGAATCAAAATCCTCTGAAATTAAAATTGGAATAGTCCATTCCCATTGTCAGTTTGGTTTAGACAGAAATGGAAATAGGAATTGAAATTAGCAGAAATAGGATTTTATTCCCAAAAAAGAGACAGAAAATGATCATTCCCTCAAATGATAAAATGCTATTCCAGTAGAAATGGGAATAAGATTCTGATTCCAGCCAACCAAACAGTTGGAATCGAAATAGCTTATTCCAATTCTAATTCCAGTAGGGCTGTTCACGGGTCGGGTTGGGTCAGTTTATAAGGGTTTTCCCAACCGACCCGACTTGGTCGGGTTACATGAGGTGGAAATCGAAACTGACCCACTGGTAGGCAAAACTGACCTGATCGGTTTGAGTCGGGTTGGATTGATTTGAGTCGGTTTCGGTTTTGCTCCTATACAAAAATGATAGAGAAGCGTAGAACTAGGAGGACACCTAATTCTAATTGTAATTGACTAATGGGTTGCCTATTTAGTATAAAAGACTAGAGAAATTAGAAGATATGGCTGTTCTAGTTCTAGTAGAAGAATAGTAAGTAAGAAACTAGGAACTACCGAACTAGAAAACTAATTGGTTCGGTTTGGTCCGAATCGGTTTCAATTTTTACATAAGAAAACCGAAACCGACCCGATATATCGATTTATGATTTTGCCCAACCTAAAATCGACCGATACTAATGAAAACTCGACTAACTCGGATTAGATCGGTTTAATCGAATTGAACCTTCTTATGAACAGCCCTAGATTCTAGACCCCTATTCCCGCAAACCAAACGGGACTATCAATTGATGTATTGATCGGTAAAACTAATTCACTAATGGATCCCATTCCTCAAACTGGAATCATTCGGTCACCACCGTTTTGTATTTGATATACAAAACTCCAAATAAAATCTTGGGCTGAGAAGAGCGGAAACATAAGTTCGCAGAAGATACTTTGTATACAAACTCACGAGAGTATCTGAGTGCTCAGATATTCAATCAATATTAGGTTGGATGTATAATTGGTTTTTTTTTTTATTTTATAGAGTCAAAAAAATTGAACAACAAAATTTTTTTTTTTTAATATTATAACTATACCCCCAGTCAAAAATGTAATAGACTGTCTCCCGATTGTCTCATACACTTGTGAGAAAAAAGGTAAATTACAAAGAGCCCCCCGTATTATGGGGTCTGTAACAAAGACCCCTTATACACGAACAGCACCTCAGATTCTTTCATATTTCTCTCTCTCCCGATCTCTCTTTCTTCCCCTTCCCCCTTTCTCGTATCATTTGGGAAGAATAATCTGACGATGTGAAATTTCAATTCTCCCTCTGGCTGTCGGTCTAAACAAGCCCATTTTAGATTTATAGGCTGAAGCTTTTTGATCGATCAGTTGGCTCTTCTCGGTCAATCCAAGACTCCGATCCTTGAAAATTGCTGCTCGAGAATCTGGCACTGCCAAAAATCTCCCGTCACCACTGTAAATGAAGCTTGCGTCGATACTCTTAAATTCAATTTGGTGACTTGCACCGGATTTCAGCAACAGGTCCACGGAAGGATCAGCATAGAACAAAACCCTAGGCCCTGAGATATCCAAGCTGAATTTTTTTGAAGGTTCTAGAGATTCCGGGGATACGTGAGAGGAGATCCCAAAGTTGGAGTACAGAACGGGATTCAAGGCCTACAACCACGCAATCGCTCTGGCTGTAATTTTGTATTGATGTAGAGTATTCCTTCTAGGTTCCACATGGGAGCCCATTTAGAGAGAGAGAGAGAGGGAGAGAGAGAGGGATTACCACCGATCACAAAGCTGGTCAAAATGGTTCCACACGGGAACCCATTTTGACATCGTCAGATTATTCTTTCCAAATGACACGAAGAAAGGGGAGGGGAGAAAGGGGAAGGGAAAGAAGAGAGATGTGTGAAGGAATCTGAAGGGATTTACCATCGTTACTCTTTGTGTATTGTGAGGTCGGAGAAGATGAACAGTATTTTTCTTCTTATTGTTAAAATAGTTATTATAAAGGTAATACAAGGATTAAAAAATATTGTAACAACGGATTTCAATGAAAAATTAATGAAAGAGGGTCTTTGTCTCAAGGTCATAGTATAAGGAAGGTTTTTGTCGCAAAACAAAATACAGAGGGGTTTTTGTAATTTACTCAAAAAATGTCAAAATTGGAACCATACTCAATATACTCCTTCCAAGACCCAGATAACTGTGATCAACATTAATTAAATAAAGGTAGGTTGCCGAATAGAAGCGAGCTGGTATAATCATGGTTTTGAAAACCGGGTCGGACCTGTTGCCATGGAACCTGTTTCATTTTATCCTAAAACTGTTCTTAGGCCAAAAATCATTAATTTGGTTAGTAATCTATTGACAATGATTTTTTGCTATTTTTTATTTTAATTATTTATTAAAATTTTTATTTTTTAAACCCAAAACAGTTTAAATCCTTGGAACATAGACACTTATTCATTACAAACAAGTTGTAAATTAAGCGCTGCATGCTGTAAATTGCATACAGCCTAACAAGTGTGCGTTGGTATATGGAGTAACATTGAGAGCTTATTCAAAAAAAAAACAAAAAAAAAACGTTTCATAAAGTTGGTTTGAATTTCATGTTAGCGGTGGCAATTGCGGGCTGGTTGGATTGGGTTTGAAGTTCAACCCAAATCATCCGCTCAAATCCATTAATTTTATATTTATGTACTTAAAATAAAAAATTTGTTCTCATTAGTTATAGCTTGGTGCTAATAGTAATTGTTATTTATATAAGTAGTGAAGGTTCAAATTATATTGCATGTATATTATTTTTACACAAGTGGCGAAGCCATTTAATTATGTTTGGGTTTTGGGTTTGATCGAATTACTTGGTTCAAACCGGTCAGACCAACAATTTGAATTATCTATTTGGATTGTCTTCGAGCTAATCACATCAAGAGTGGTTGAACCATTTAGATTCGGATCAGTCTGGTTGGACTGGACCAAACCGGTTCAGTCAGTGGCGGATTGACTTGAATCGACCCTTGTCAGGTTGTGCACGGGTTAGGGACCGAACCAACTAGTCCGAAGCAGGTCAATGGAATCAATCCAAGTCGGTGTAGATTCGGACCAAGTTATGTGGATACGGGTTGGGATGGTTGGACCGAACTGAGGGCCAAAGAAATCGGGTCAGATCTCGGATCGGACTAGGTCAGGTCCATTTCGAGTTCGGGGTTGACACAAATCTGGATCTGGTTGGGTTCGGGCTGGGGTGGTCGAACCAAATAAACTGAACCGAGGTGATCGGGTCTATTCAGATTTAGACCGGGTTGAACTGTTCCATACTCGGGTTGGGTTTATTTGAATTATACCGATTTGGGTAGAGGTCTAAAATGGGTCGTGCCAGGCCTGCGGCTCGCAGGCCATCCTGGGCTGTGTCGCCCTCCCTAGGGATAATTTGGGTGGTCGGCCTGGCACAACCCATGGCCCAAGCCCGTGCAGGCCTGGGCTGTGCCAAGCTAGGCCATATTGGTTTTTTTTTCGCTTTTTTGTTTTTTTGCTTTTTTTTGTTTTCTTGTCATTTTTTATTTTTTTATTTCTTTGCTAAGTAAAACTAAAATATTTAACTTTCCTTTGGGAACTATTTGAAAAAAATAGGAGAGCTAACAAAGAAATGAAACAAATATTTAACCGACTAAGAAGTCAAAGAAACAAAGACTAAAGTGAATAACAAATTGGAATAAAAATAGGAATTTTATTTCATTTATGATGTAGCGCGATCCGGTCACTCCTAGCTGGCACTCACGTGGCTCCTGAGAGGTACCTGAAACGAGGAGGAAGAAGAAGAATCCCCAGGGGGTTTGCCCGGCGGGAACGCTCCGACGATTAAGTCAGTATTCTATGTGAGAAGCAAAGGGAAGACGAAGGCTAAGAGTGCATATTGCGCAAGTGGTTCGAAGATACCTTGTTCCTTGAGAATAAGCCCCTTATAACAGAATTCTGTTGCATCATGCCCTCTGGCTAATGATAGGGCAGGTATATCCGCCGCTGTCAGTCTGCCACAGCCGTTACACGCAAGGCTGAGGTGGCACGTGCGGGGCCGTCGTCGCAAGGTACGTGCTTATCAGGTGTAAGGCACCTTTTAAAGGTGGCAGGTGCGATGATGTCTAACGAGGGACATGGCTGTTGTCCTCAGATTTGTCGGGTACGGTGGTCGGGCAGGAGATCTTTTGGCGGTACGCCGAACTACCCTTTCGCGAGTTACCCTGTGTCGGGCTATCTCACGGGCAGCGAGCTGCCTGTGGCAAGCTATGCCGAGCTGTCTGGCCCGAAGTGTTTTCACCCCGGGGTGTCTAGAGGTGGGTCGGTGAGCTCCCGTCGGGGAGTGGCCCGAAGTCCATCAGGAGGAGCTCGGGTATCGAGAAAGGTCAGGGCACCCCGACCTCGGGGCACCCTGGAGTGCTTTAACCCCAGAGAGGAGATGCAGGCAAGACGGCTTCTGGCGAGTAGTTTATCCGCCCAGTTGCCGAGCTCAACTCGGTGAGACCCCCCCCCCCCCCCCGAGTTGTGGTTATGTCAGTTGCGTTGTCACGCTGAGTCACTGTTTGAGCAAGGTCACGCCCACGTGTACCTGTGCTGCGAGGTTGGGCCAAATCACCCTCCATCAATTGCCCCCCACTCCCTGCGCTGGCGGTGATGACCCAGTGCGGGGAGGTCATGACGCGCCGGGTGGATTTGGCATCGGTATTTATGCCGCTTTGTTGCGCGCTCCGTCCAACTAGACCAGTCTAGTGCCCGGTTCGATCGATAAAAGACTCGAGTCGCGTCCAGATCACGCACGGACTTCATGCGACTTGGACTTCGAGGACGTCAAAAACGCGCTAAACCGTTTTCGCCTCGATGATCCCGCAGCTGTGGCTATAAATAGGGGGACCCTTGGCCATTTTCTTCGCCACAAAGCTTTCGTCGTTAGCGTTTGAGCTCGCGCCAAAGGTCTCTTAGCTCGGGTCTTCCAGTTCGGTTGCGTTCCTTTGGTGAGTCCTCTCGAGCTCCCTTTTCCCTTCTAGTTTGTTTCTTTCCCTTAAGTCTGCTATGTCGTCTAGCGTAGACAGCCTCATCAACGAGCCCGAGGTGGGTACCTCGGCTCGGGGTGTCCCTTCTACCTCCCAGCCATCCGATGCACGGGTGGCTTCGGGTCATTTGGCATCCACTTCCCACCGAGGTCGGGTGCCAGATCAGTTCGGCCCTTCCACCATGACTATGGAGAGACTCCAGGACCTCATACAGAAGTTCCATCTTCCTGGGGAGTACTCTTACAGTCTTCCTACCGGTAGTTTCCCATGGGAGCACGGTCCTGATGAGATCGTGGTCTTCAGGGAACAATTAGTAGCCGGTCTCCGACTTCCTCTCCACCGCTTAATTTCTGAGGTGCTGGTGCACTTCAACATAACCTTGGACCAACTTCATCCAAATTCCATACGGAATATTGCTGGGACCATTTCTCTTTGCTTCGACCGTTCCCTTCTTATTGACCTGGACATCCTTAGCACCATTTTGGCCATAAAGAAGAGTGCTTCGGGCACTCTCCCAGGGCACAGACGGTCTTACTACCTATCTCCCCGCCTGGGGTTCAAGCTTATGCACAAACTCCCAAGTAAAGTCCCGGCATGGAAGCGGGACTACTTTGTAGTTCGGAGGAGCACGGGATGGCCCTTCCCTACTGACTGGAGGGTGGCTGTTCAAGACCCCGGTGTCATCTTTGATGGTAAGACCAAGAAGGCACTCCAGACGCTGGCTCAGCTCGGGTTAAATTATAAAGACTTCACATCCGATGAGAAGCTTGTCTAGGCCGGCTTGAGCTTGGGTAGGTTTTGCTTTACTTCGGCCTTTTGTATGTATGTTTGTTTCGGGATTGCTAATGTTGAACTTCACTGCAGGTCCCATGGAGGCAGAGAAGATTGACAACCAAAGACTCTTCCGCCAGATGAAGAGGAAGAAGCGCGTAGCCAAGAAGGCACACGTTGAGTCTCCCCAAGCCTCAGCCAAGACTCAACCTCCGCAGAATTCAGCTCCGGGGCCCGAGGTGGTAGCGGAGCCTGTCATCGACTTGGAAGGAGGGGTTGTGCCTCAGGGGCCCGAGGTGGTAGCGGAACCTGCCGTTAGGCCCACCAAACCTGCTGCCAAGCCCACTGAACCTACTGTTGAGAGCGTTGCCGAGGCTAGTGCTGCAGGGGCTGCTGCCGGGGCTCATCCTGCCGAAGCTACCGCCGAGGCCTCTGAGAGTTCCACTCACGATGTAGAGATGACGACGTCTAGCTCGGAGGGTCAGGGGAGTGAAACCGTCCTGAACCCCTAGTGCAGCCTGGAGAAGAGCAAGCTGGCTGCATACCCGGGGGAGGTCAGCGAGTGGGGTGATCTTACTCCTGGTCAGCTTGGTCTCTTCTCTTCCTTTTTTTTTTTTTTGGTTTCCCTCTTGATTGGTTTCCCTTTTGCAGGTGAACACCGCCATTCGCGCCTTGACCCTTCAATCAGATCGGCACCTGAGGTGGGCTTTGGAGGCTGAGAAGTCATCCCGCACAGCCCATATTGAGTTGAGGGCAGCTCGCTGTTAGGTCCACCGCCTGGAGAGTGACACCTTGGCTCAAAAGAGCTTCATCGAGGTGTTAATGGCAGAGAAGGGGGAGCTGGCCTGAGACAAAGATAAGCTGAGGGCCGAGGTAAACAGGCTTAAGGTCGGTCAAGAGGCTTTAGGGCTTGAGGTGAACAGCCTCAAGGCTGAGAGGGATGCCCTGAAGCTCGAGATGCAAGGCCTCAAGGAGGCAAAGGGGAAGCTGGAGCACGAGGTGGAGTACCTCCAAGAAGATATAAGAGAGAAGGCCGCGATCTTCGAGGGTGCTCTCAAGGAGGCCAAGACTCAGGCCGTCATTGACTTTGTCAAATCTTCAAGGTTTGACGACGTGATGACCGAGGCCTACCGCAAGGGCTTCAAGCTCAGTCGGTGGCTAATCAGGCACCTCTACCCCGACCTGGATACGAGCACCATCACCACTTCATGAATCACTGACGACATCGTGCGTCAGTCAAAAGATGATCCAGATTCTGAAGATGAGGGCGCCAAAGATGAAGCAGAGGATGCTGGCCCAGTTACTACCCCCATGGAGGTCCCTAACAAAGGCAGCGAGCTTCCAAAGTAGTTTGCTCCCTGTATTTGTAAACTTAATCTTCTCCCTTTTTCTTTCTTGTAATCAAGACGTTCTTAATGGAATTCATGTAATGAATCTTCTGCAATGAAGCGAGTTTTTCTTTTTGTCAAAAGTTTGTGCAATTTATTTTTGTCGAAATGGTTATCTCACCCCAAGTTGTTAACCTATCAAGTTGAACTTTCGAAGTGGGTGTTCCTTAACGGCCATCATGGCCCTGAACTGTTTAATAGGGGTAGCCTTGTGTACGCCGGGGTGAGGGACATAGTAGGGCGCATGCCCGACCTGTCTGCACCCGAGGTAGGTTGCCGTCTGTTATCCTTAACAGGTCCAACCCTTTGCATGCCAGGGCGGGCTATTTGTTGTAAGGTTCATGCCCAGGCCGCCTGCACCTCAAGCGTTGCAAGTACTTAGTTCATACTGATGGGGCAACTTAGTTTTGTATGCTACCGAGGTTTCTTCATTAGCTCGGCGTTTCAGCCCTTAGGCTGGAGGAGTGTCTCGTGGCCCATTCTCGGAGTCTGCCCATGCCACAGAGGCGACTGGGTCCTGTTGTGCCGAGGTCATATTAGCTCGGTATTCTGGCCCTTAGGCTTTGGGAGTGGCTCGTGCCCTACTCAATTCTTACAGATAGTATTGTCTTAGGTTGACAATATTCCATGCCCGAGGTACTTGTTTCCCTTCGAGGGTCTCGAGCTCGTACGTTCCTTCCTCGAGTACTCGCTTCACTCGGTAGGAACCTTCCCAGTTGGACCCGAGCTTGCCAGCGCCGGGCTCAGGTACCATAACTTTACGAAGGACCAGGTTGCCAACGCGGAGGTTCCGCCTCTTGACCCTGGCATTATAGTACCGAGCTACTCTCTGCAGGTAGGCTACGGTCCTGATGTACGCGAGGTCCCTTACTTCGTTGAGTAGATCGAGGTTGGTACGTAGATCATCTTCGTTTGTCTGATCACTGTATGCTTCTAGTCGCAGCGTAGGTACTTCGATCTCTCCGGAGATCACTGCTTCGGTGCCGTACGTGAGATTGAAGGGTGTTTCTCCCGCGGCAGTCTTCTCCGTGGTCCGGTATGCCCATAGAACACTGGGTAGTTCATCTGCCCACAATCCTTTAGCTCGGTCCAATCGTGCCTTTAATCCGCGGAGGATGGCTCTATTCGTGACTCCTGCCTAACCGTTTGCTTGAAGGTGTGCGACTGAAGTAAAATTCTGTCGGATTCCCATGTCTTGGCACCAGTCTTGAAATTTGATGTCCTCGAACTGCTTGCCATTGTCAGAAATCAATACCCGAGGTAATCCGAAGCGGCACACGATGTTCTTCCAAAAGAAGTTTTGAACATTTCGGGCTGTGATCATTACGAGGGGTTCGGCTTCTACCCACTTGGTAAATTAGTCCATTGCTACTACTAAGAACTTCCTTCCACCCGCTGCTGGCGGGAATGGCCCGAGTAGATCGATGCCCCACTGTGCAAAGGACCACGGGCTGGTGAGATACTTGAGGTCAACAACGGGTTAGTGGTGAATATTGGCATGTCTCTAGCATTTGTCACATTTTCTGACGAGTTCAATGGCATCTGCCTTCATTGTTGGCCAATAATACCCTTGTCGAAGTGCCTTTTGGGCGAGGGCCCTACTCCCCAAGTGTCCGCCGCACAGACCCTCATGAGTGTCACGGAGTACGAGCTCGACTTCGGTAGGTCGCAAGCAACGCAGGTAGGGGAGCATGTAGGATCTCCGGTATAGCCGTTCGTCTATCATGACGTATTTGGCTGCCTAGCGCTGCACCCTTCTGGCTGCATTGCGATCTGCAGGGAGGGTCCCGTGTAGCAAGAACCTCGCGAGCAGGTCAATCCAGCTTGGCTCTGCTTGAACGATGGGAGAGACCTCCTCTGCCCCCCCGAGAATGCTAGGCCGAGGAAGGTCCTCTATGTACATGGTTCTCATGGTGATGTCGCTGGTGCTGGCTAACCTGGACAAGGCGTCGGCCTCAGCGTTCTTCGACCTAGGGATTTGTCTGATGAAGTGTGACTGGAAGTTGAGCAGGGCCTCTCTGACTTTGGCCAAGTAGGCGACCATGGTCGGCTTATGAGCTTCGTACTCACTAGTGACCTGGTTGACCACGAGCTGGGAGTCGCTGCAGATAATGATGTGCTTGGCTTTTACTTCTTTGGCTAAGGCTAGTCCAGCTATCAACGCCTCGTACTCTGCTTCATGGTTAGATGCCGCGAACTCGAAGCGTAGCGCGTACTCCAGTTTCGTGCCACTTGGGCCGTGCATAACTATTCCGGCTCCGTTGCCCTGTTGGTTCGAGGAGCCATCTACATGAAGGATCCAGGGCTCCTCATCCCAGATTGCGCTTGGCCTAGCTAGGAGAGATGCCACACTGGCTACTACCTCACGGGGTTCGGACTGAACTGGCCTAGGAGCTTCGGGCTCACCCGAACTGGGGACCTCGTGCTCAACCGGCCTGGGAACTTCAGAGCTGAATGTGCACTCGGCGATGAAATCTTCTAAGGCTTGAGCTTTAATGGCAGTTCGCGGCTTGTACTGGAGGTCGTACTCGCTGAGCTCAACGGCCCACTTCGTCAACCGACCAGACCTCGGGCTTAAGTAAGACTTGCCTTAGAGGTTTGTCGGTGAGGACGATAACAGTATGAGCTTGGAAGTACAGGCGGAGCTTCCGAGCTGCAACTACCAGTGCGTATGCTAGCTTTTCTATCTCCGTGTATCTCGTCTCTGCTCCCTACAATACTTTACTAACATAATAGATGGGTCGTTGGACCCGATCTACTTCCATTATTAGTACCGAACAGACCACTTCGTCGCTCGCCGAGAGGTACAGTTCTAAGACATCGCCCTCCTCGGGCCGGGTTAAGATCGGCACACTAGCGAGGTATTTCTTGAGCTCGTCAAACGCGAGCTGGCAGTCTTGGGTCCATTCAAACCCTTTTCTCTTAATTGCCTTAAAGAACGGCAGACAGCGGTCCACCGACTTGGACATGAAACGGCTCAGGGCGGCTATGCGGCCATTCAACCTCTGAACCTCCTTCAACTTCCGGGGTGGTTTCATATCAAAATTGCCTTAATCTTATCCAAGTTGGCCTCAATGTCGCACCGGTTAATGATGTATCCTACGAACTTGCCCAAGGTCACACCGAATACACACTTGTTTGGGTTCAGTCTCATATTAAACTTACGCAAAATTTCAAAAAACAAAATGCAAATCTTGTATTAATTCATGTGAGAATTGAGTTTTGACAACCATGTCGTCTACATAGCATTCTACTTTACTGCCAATTAATGGTGCAAATAACTTATTTACAAGCCTTTGAAAGATTGCCCCTGCGTTTTTCAACCCGAAGGGCATAACCTTGTAACAGTATAGACCGAACCCCGTGATGAAGGTAGTCTTTTCTTCGTCCGCCGGGTCCATCTTGATTTGGTTATACCACGAATAGGCATCCAAGAAACTTAGCAACTCATGCCCCGAGGTCGCGTCCGCCAAGCGGTCAATTCGGGGGAGTGGGAAGCAGTCTTTTGGGCAAGCCCGGTTTAGGTCGGTGTAGTCGACGCACATGCGCCACTTGCCGTTGGCTTTCTTACCAGGACGGGGTTGGTTACCCAGCTCGGGTAATGGATTTCTCTCATGAAGTCAGCTGCGAGGAGCTTCTCGACCTCCTCGTCGTCCGCTTTCCACCGCTCCGGGGCTAGGTTGCGTTTCTTCTGTCTAACGGGCCTAACTACAGGATCAGTATTCAGCTTGTGAGTTATAAGGTCGGGGTCTATACCGGGCATCTCTGTCGCGGACCATGCAAAAATATCCAAATTTTGAAGTAAGAAACTTACCAGTTCGGATCGTAGAGGTTCCTGGACGGAAACGTCGATCTGAAGCGTCCGAGCTGGGTCTGCTGCTAAGGTTGGAACTGCAACTGTTTCTTCCGTGGGCGCGACTCGTTCTTCGCCTTGCTCCGTAGGCCGCTCCAGTTCGAGGTCGTCGACCACCTTGGTCTTTCCCTTCAGGGTGGCGACATAGCACTTGCGGGACTCGAGTTGGTCGCCCCGCCCTCCCCCCACACCGAAGTCTGTAGGGAACTTCATTACCAAATGGTAAGTGGAGACCACTGCCCGTAGGATATGGGTGATCGGCTGACCTATTATGGCATTGTATGGGGAGGGGGTCGCGACCACCAGGAAGTCGTGGTTGAGTCTGACTACGCAGGGCCATGTGCCAGCTTCCACAGGTACTGTTATTTTCCGAAGGGGCCGGACTTCTTCTCCGCTAAAGCCCACCAAAGGAGTGTTCGCAGGTTTCAAGTCGCTTTTCTGCAACTAAAGCTGGTCGAACGCAGCTTTGAAGAGGATATCTGCCGAGCTGCCCGAGTCAACGAGTACGCGCTTGACCTCGAAGTCGTTGATCCTTAGCTTTATCACCAGTGCGTCATCGTGGGGGTAGTGGACCCCTTGCACGTCATCTTCTGTGAAGAAAATTGACTCTTCTGTCCTCGGCCGCTTCGGAGGATTCCGTTCTTCCTGGGCGGCTTCGCGAACTGACGTCCGAGCTGCTGCTGAAGTGCAACCCACGACGATCGAACCTCCTACTATAACATGGATGGTGCCCCGGACCGGCCTCTCTTCTGGAGGCTGCCTCTGTGACTGTTCGGCCAGCCTGCTGCTGGACTCGAGAGCATCCTTACCGTCCTCCCCTTGCCGATCTGCTTTATTATTATTATTGTTGTTTTGTACAAAGTTCCTTAAATATCCGCGACGATGAGTTCTTCAATCTCGTCGCGGAGATTTTTACAATTTTCAGTACTATGACCGTGATCTTTGTAATAGCTACAATATAGATTCTTATTTCTCTCATTGGGATTTCCCCTCAAACGGGGTGGCCACTTCACATACGGGACGTCCTTGATCGCCATCAGGATTTCAGCCCACTTCGTGTTCACTGAGGTGTAATCAGTTCGGTCCGCTGTAGGAGCTCGGAACGACTGATCTGGCTTTGCCCCCCGAGCTACATCCTTTTTCTTTCAGCTGTCCCCTTGGTTGGATGGCTCTCCTTCCCTCTTCCTCTTTTCAGGCGCGCTCTCGCCCTTTTGGTTGATCTCCTCTTCGGTAGCTATGAACTTGTCCGCGAGCTTAAGAAAGTCAGTTATGGTCGCTGGTTGGTTGACGACCATTTTCCATTTGAACTCTTTGTGCGTCACACCTTTCTTAGCTGGTGCAAGGCACACGGCAGGGTCCAGGCGCGGTATCTACATGCAAGCATCGTTGAACCGCTTGACGTAGCCCCGGATGGATTCTCCTTCTCTATGCACTATGTTGAGGAGGCTTTCTTCAGTTCGCGGGCACCGCTTACTAGTAACAAAGTGGGACGTGAAAGCCTGCGCGAACTGCGCCCAACCTCTTGTCCAATGAAGACAGTAGGAAGCTAGGGTTGTTCCCTGGAGTTATCCATCTCCGTGCTTCATCCGATGTTGCTAGAGGAAGCCATGAGTGTTGAGTTTCTGGAGAGTAAAGAGATGTGAAAGTTTGGAGAAAGGCTTTTCGAAGCGCTTCCCACAGATGGCGTCAAATGATGTAGCGTGATCCGGTCACTCCTAGTTGGCACTCACGTGGCTCCTGAGAGGTACCTGAAACGAGGAGGAAGAAGAAGAATCCCCGGGGGGTTTGCCTGGCAGGAATGCTCTGACGATTAAGTCAGTATTTTGTGTGAGAAGCAAAGGGAAGACGAAGGCTAAGAGTGCAAATTGCGCAAGTGGTTCGAAGATACCTTGTTCCTTGAGAATAAGCCACTTATAACAAAATTCCGTTGCATCAGGCCCCCTGGCTTCTGACAGGGCAGGTATATTCGCCACTGTCAGTTTGCCACAACCGTTACAGGCAAGGTTGAGGTGGCATGCGTGGGGCCGTCGTCGCAGGCTATGTGCCTGTCAGGTGTAAGGCACCTTCTAAAGGTGGCAGGCGCGACGATGTCTGACGAGGGACATGGCTGCTGTCCTCAGATTTGTCGGGTATGGTGGTCGGGCAAGAGATCTTTTGGCGGTACGCCGAACTACCCTTTCGTGAGTTACCCTGTGCCGGGCTATCTCATGGGCGGCAAGCTGCCTGTGGCAAGCTATGCCGAGCTGTCTGGCCCGAAGTGTTTTCACCCCGGGGTGTGGTGTCTAGAGGTGGTTCGGTGAACTCCCGTCGGGGAGTGGCCCGAAGTGTTTTCACCCCGGGGTGTGGTGTCTAGAGGTGGTTCGGTGAACTCCCGTCGGGGAGTGGCCCGAAGTCCATCGGGAGGAGCTCGAGTATCGAGAAAGGTCAGGGTACCCCGACCTCGGGGCACCCCGAAGTGCCTTAACCCCGGGGAGGAGATGCAAGCAAGACAGCTTCTGGCCAGTAGTTTATCCGCCTAGTTGCCGAGCTCAACTCGGTGAGACCCCCCCCTTCCCCTCCCCCCCGAGTTGTGGTTATGTCAGTTGCGTTGTCACGCTGAGTCACTGTTTGAGCAAGGTCACGCCCACGTGTACCCGTGCTGCGAGGTCGGGCCAAATCACCCTCCATCAATTTAAATTTGCATGATACAAAGAATATAAAAAATTATGTTTTTAAAAGTCAAATAAATTAAATAAAATCAAAACAAAATTTACAACAATTTAAAAAAAATGCTATACAACTATTGAGTATACAAAAAATATTGACATTATCATTTTCTCCTATTGTTCTTGACTTTGATCATTGTAGGAATTGAAAATGGTGGAGGATAGGACTATTTAGATGAATTGTTGAATTGGTGTGAAGAGAATGGTGGAGGGTAGGGCTATTTATAGGAATTAAAAATAATTCAATTGTCCAAAATACCCTAGAAATGAGTCATTTTTTAGTTGTTGGGAGGGATATTTTGGTCATTGTAAAGTTATTTATCATTTTACCCAAAATGTCCCCCAAACTAGTTGTTATATAGCTGTTGGGGGGCATTTGTGTCATTTTTTCTTCCCTTTAAAACCAAAATACATGAATACCTTCCTATATAGTTGTTTATAGTTGTTTTGGGGTATTTCTATAAAAAAATCCCCCTATATAGCTACGGGCCATGCCGGCATGTGGGCCGTTGGCCTGGAACCCCTGGCCAAGCACGACCTAGACCATCATGCTAGGCCTGGCACGGTCCACATGCCGTCATGCCGTGTCATGCTAGGCCGGTCCAAATTCGTGTCGGGCTACACGCAACATGACCAGATTTACACATCAAGATTTGGGTGAAATGTGTTGATTCGAGGCAAAACTAATTTTAGTCAATAATTAATAGAAAGTTAATGCATTAATTATAATTTATTTTCACTCAAATGAAGAAAATTAAAAAATGACTAAAAAATTAATACTTGTATCTTTAATGGTTAACCTAATAGTTCTCCACAACCCAATCCATTTAAATAGACCCGATGGGGATCAACCAATTTCCAACCCGCCAAGTAAATAGATGGATTGTGTGAATTAGATATTGGGTGGAGTGAGTGGGTTCAGGGGGTTGGGTGAAAAATTGCCACCCCTAATCATATTTTTATTTGAGGCTAAGTTAAAGTCTAAATTCAAGCCATTTTTATTATTTAAAAAATATTTATGTCATTTATGATTCATTCTATAAATAATATATAATATCCAAATCCTTTGTTCGATGGAAACGGGTCGGATTCAAATCCGATTAATCAGATTTTTGAAAAAACAAAAACATGTCTTCTTCATCCTAGACAATCACTTCTCGTAACTTGGAAAGAAAGGTCGATAATTTGTTTTCTCCACTTACAAGGAAGTTTTTGTTCATCTTTAAATGATTTGGTGCACTATAATTCAGCTGTCCTAAACGCCCAATTATTAACCATTTAACCATATCCTTCGGTAATCAGTAAATCACAGGGCAATGGGCCCTCATAGACAAGAATGGTTCAATGGGCCATTATAAGATTCTTCTATGTCAAGCTTAAGGTCGCAGAAACTTCGCTCTACGGAATGCGTTTTCTTCGGTGGAAGGATCTTTACGGTTTCAAATATTTTGCAAAAGATTGTTGAACATGGGGCTAGGCACAAAAACTTGCAGTGCTTTTCGCAGTAGTGAAATACAACTCTAGAAAATAACTTTATAAATGGTCTGCCAAGTTAAGGTGGTAAGGTAAGGGAAGGCGTTCAGATGTGCTGGTTGGGTGAGTTTCATCAAAATATATATCCTCATATTTAAGTTTAATTTGGAAAGAGTACAAATATATATATTAAAACTGTTTCTGCTATGAACTTCCCAAGTGTCTCCCGCCCATGTATGTCATTGATTCCACCTACAAGGCATTAATCTCGTTAATTTGAATTTCAAATTTGGTCAAAAATCCATTAATCTCCATTAATTTTTGGCAGCCTTCCCCATAAATCTCGTTAATTTGGGCTATAATAGGCAAACCACAAAAATTCCATGAATTTCTGCTATCTTCGTCATTAATCCCATTAAATTAAGCCCCCTATAAACCACAACACACAAAATTAATATTATAATACTCTATTCGGAAGGATGGAATCCTGCTCTGTGCTCACCCGATTGATCCTTAGCATTCAATATGTTGCACACAAACATTCCTAACGAGTCTCTGTTTCCATAGGAATTTGGATGCTAAGATTCAGATTCGTTCTCACTTCCATTTTACCCTTCATAGATCAGAGGATGATCTAAAACAAGATTTACTGAAAGGGAAGCATGCCTTTCGGTAATAAAAAATGAAAACAAATAATCGGATCCTCATAAAACCCGTTTTAACGATCGGGCAAAAAAGACGACGAGCGCGACGAACCCGTGTTTCGGACGGTTCGCACTAACAGTGAATCATAGGTTGTATAAAATCAGTAGCAGTAATCAATTAATCAATAATAATAGAATTAACAGTCATTAATAAACGTTATTATCAGAAAAATACAAAAGTCAACTGTAGGTCTGTAGTTAACAGTAATTATTTTTAAATTACAATTAAATAATTACAGTATTTCCAAATTAACAGTAATTTAATAATTACAATATTTTTCTTAATTAAAGTATTTTCCATAATTTTTAATAATCTACATAATTACCAAAAATACAGTATTTATTACAGTATTTAATTAAATTAACAATATATTCAATAAAACGGTATTTTGTTAATTACAGTATTTATTTAAAAACAATGTATTTATATTACTTTTTAAAAAATGTATTTACAAAAACCAAGAAAATTAACAGTAATTATTTTTTAAAATTACATTTAATGACGTTTAAATAATTACAGTATTTTAATAATGTCGTATTTACTAATTACAAGTATTAATAATTACAGTATTTATTAAAAATAATGTATTTATTAATTAACAGTAATTTAACAATTACAATGTTTAAAAATTATAGTATTTGTCATAATTTTTAATAATTAAAGTATTTAATTGAATTTACAGTATTTTCAATAAATTAAATAACAGTATTTTCAAAAAAATAGCCAAAAACAAAGTAACAAAAATAAACTGTAATTAATATTAATTATTAAAAAATTAACAGTAACTATTTTTTGTAATTAACATTATTTTTTATAATGTTTAATAATTAACATTAGTGTGGAAAATACAGTTTTTATTAATTAATAGTATTGAATACAGTATTTAATTATAATTATAAGTAATTATCAGAAAATTAATAGTAATTATTTTGTATAATTAACGGTAATAATTTATATAATTAACAAAAATCAACACACAGTAATTTTATAATTAACAGTACTTATTAAAAATTACAGTATTTATTAATTAACAGTATTTTCGATAAATGCAGTACTTAGTTAATTAATAGTATTTATTAATTAATATTAAATACAGTATTTAGTTATAATTAATGAACAGTATTTATTACTTAACAGTATTTAATTATAATTAACAGTAGTTATCAGAAAAGCAACAGTAATTATTTAACAGTAGTTATCAGAAAATTACATTTATTTACATTTAAATAATTACAGTATTTCAAATAATTAATATTATTTATTAATTAACAGTAATTACATTTATATAATTATCAGAAAATTAACAGTAATTATTTATATAATTAAAAAAATAAACATATGGTTATTTTAAAATTATTAAAAAATTACCTTTAATTACACTTAAATAATTACTGTATTTTTAGTAATTAGCAGTATTTATTAATTAGAAGTATTAGTAATTACAATAGTTATTAAATAATTATTTTATAATTAAGAAAAATCAACATATGGTTATTTTATAATTAACAGTAATTATTTTTAAAAAATTACATTTAATTACATTATATGTTATTTTATAATTAACAGGAATTATTTTTAAAAAATTACATTTAATTATATTTATATAATTATAATATTTTTAATAATTGGGTATGGCAATTCATACTTTGATATAGTGACAAGTGAATGCAACATTTAAACTAGGGATAGCAATTTTTACCATACTCAGTGGGTACCCATCCCTACCCTCCTGAATGACAACAATGAGACAGGTTTTTTTGCTTGAAGAATGGGTTTTGAGGTTTTACAACCCATACGGGTACAGGTTAGTTTAATTAATAGTATTTTTCATAATCACAATAGTTTTAATAATTAACAGTATTAATTAATTAATATTATTAATTACATTAATAATTAATAAAAAGTAACAATTGTTTATAACTTAAGCAACTATTAGATCTATAAATTTGCAAGTTCAAGCAACTATTCTCTTTTGAGTTAGGTCTAGTTGAGATATGCACCATGCCCACACATTATCAGGGATAATTAGATTCGAAATCTAATTGAGTATCAAACTTTTGAAGTCCAATGATGGCTTTAGCGGATAGGACCCAAGCCAAATAACCCTAATAAGCTCAACTTGGAAGTTATATGCATATATGGTAAATATTATTATATAATATTTAAATAACAAATTTTATATTAATATATATAGAAATATTATATTTTTTATACTAGACAAGAATTAAATAAAAAATTTAATTTGTAAAAAATCATAATTTTATAATTAACACGGGCCTCTTAATCAACAGAAAATATGCAAGCCCAAGCCCAGCCCTTATATAAAGCATGAAGCTTGAGTTTGAGCCCGAGCCCGAAGCCTAATCTGTACACAAAATGTCTTATTTTCAATATACTTTTATAAACTAATATTATATTAATTTAGTAATAATTTAATAAATTAATAAAGTAATTTATATTTCCTAATAGTAAATTGATATTTATTAATAATTTAAGAAACATATATATAGATATTTATATTTATTATATATAACATAAGTACTTTTTTATATATGTAATAGTATTAGGTTGGGCATATTTAAGAAACCTCGAGCTTGAGCCCACGAGGCTGAAATCTTGTCCAAGCTTGGAAAATAACAAGTTAGGTTAGGCCGAGCCATTGGGTTACCAGGCACATGAATGGGCTTAATTGTATATATAAACAACTATATACATCAAAAATCATATGAAATAAAAATTTAAACATCTTTTTCTATTTTTTTTAAATGGACCTCTCATAGCTTGGTCTGATCTGTGGCCTGGCTTGGCCCAAGGCTCAGCACATGGACCAACCCAGCCCACGGTATGGCACGGGTCCGTGTGGACTCGGGCCGTTGGCCGTGCTAAACTGATCCCCCAAATTATCCTAGGGGGGGAGGCATGACCCATGACACCCCATGGGCTAGCACGACATAGCCCACACTTTGTGTTGGCCACATGCGAGTTGTGCCATGTCGGCACAGCACGACCCGATTTACACCTTTACTTGAACCCGCCCAATACTGGGGACGGGGCGAGGAAATTTGAGGATCCCCATCCTTGATGAGGAGTGGAGTGCCTTGCCTTTAAACTTGCTCGACATTGGGGAGTGGTTGCCTTGCCTTGAACCTGCCTGACACACGGGGACAAGGCGAGGATGAAGTAGAGTGTCTTGACTATGGGGCAGGGATAAGGATGGGGTACCCCGCCCTGAACCCACTCCGTAGTCATTCCTATATAATTGTTAATTATTAGTGAAATTAATAAAAAATGTTAACTTTTGTAATTATTTTTATTTATTTAAAGTTAATTGAAATTTCATTTAAAAATAATAAAAATAATAACAATTATTAAAATTACTACAAATCATTAATAAAACTAAATTTAATAAAAATATTTATTCATATTAAATTAATAATAATTATTTTCTATAAATCAACATTAAATAAAAAATACAATTATTAAAATTATAAACATTAACAATAACTTTGAATACTTTTAGTCAATTAACATCAAATTTTGATTATTAATTTAATATTAATTAATAGTAAATAAAATTATTAAATCTTTTAGATTTTCATGCATCGCACAGAACAAAAGAGAACAGTGACACCTGGGTGATTTTGGATCTTTTAGAGAAGCTGATTTTGGATCTACTTGACATAGACATAGACAAAGACTGCATCGTGGATGAATGAATAGTGACACCTGGGTGGAGTCTAGTCAAATTAAAAGAGAACAACGATTGATCTAGAAATGCAATATACCAACTGTTTTGCCTTGACAACGGTTTACAAGGAACAAAGAATTTGGAATTGAGAAAGCGAGATACGTGAGAAGTTTTCAATAAATCTGCAAGATAGGACCACCGACGCTTATATACCTAGTGGGTAGTGGCGTAGTGCCATCTTGGATTTAGACAGTGACATGAAAGTAGGTCTGTCTAGCGGTCCTTGTTGGTCAAATATTCTAACCAAATTAGGTCTGGTATTTCTATGGATCAGCTTATAATAATAGTAATATGCCTTTTACAAATAATAATAATAATAATAATAATAATAATAATGTATGTTTGTTGTGGAAGTTGCATGGAAACATTGGATGTTACTCTATTAGCTTGATGCATTCATCCGTTGTTGCACAAATCTCAATCATCATTTACTTTGCTTTTAAGTCTGTAAGTAGTAGGCCCAATTTAAACTTGAATCTGCCTTCAAAATGAATCTGTGTTTGTTCCAACACCATCACATGGATATGTGGTTATTTGTCAAGTGCATGCTTGTGGTTGTAGCCAGCCACTTGGTCCATGCCTCTGTACCATGGGTCTGTTGATGAATAACTTTTGAGAGAGAGAGAGATCTTCAACCGGTCCACTGGTTGCAAGGCAAAAGCCATGTGACCCTTTAAGATATGCAGGTTCATCAACAGACCCAATTGGCAGTCAAGCAGTTACTTCACAAAACACAAATGAAAGGATCGACAACACAGTCAGTCCCACCACATGCCCAATAATGTTTCCTCAAGTGGCTGGCCTCGGCTACATATTATCTCTATATATAACTACCCACATGCCGAATGAAAGTTCATCGGTTCTTTCTGGTTTAGCCCTTCACTTAGGTGCTTTCAGAACTGAAGCAAACTTTGAGATTCATATTAGTCATTCATTCTTTTCTACAAGTAACCTCAGAAGCCATGGGTATCCGATTGCCTGGAATTGTTCATGCAAAAGCAATTCTTCGACGTTCTCTTATTTCACCTTCTGCACCAACCGCTAATGTTCCCAAGGGCCACTTTGCAGTCTATGTGGGTGAGGCTCAAAAAAAGAGGTTCATTGTTCCAATATCCTACTTGAGCCACCCTTCCTTCCAAGATTTGTTAGGCCAGGCAGAGGAAGAGTTTGGATTCCACCATCCAATGGGTGGTCTTACAATTCCTTGCAAAGAAGATCAATTTCTCGACCTTACTTCTCGTTTGAGTGGCTAGTGATCATGAGAGGAGAGGAATGCAGGAGCCTCAAATGAAGTGAAGAGGTCAATCAAGAGAATTAACAGATCTGCACCTTGGTTGACATTCTCTGCTGCAACATCGCCAGATTGCAAGTTTAAACCACACTGGTGACTGGTTAGTGGTTACAAACAAGTGGGGAGGCAATATATTTCAAAGCTGCTGAATGGAGAAAGAACTGGTATTCAAGCTTTAATTTTCTCTGGTTTGCAGAGAATGGGAAGATGATGCTCAAAGCTACAGGGAAAGCACATTGACATTGTAATCAATCTCTTCAACTTTGTAAAGGATCTGCTAGCCACTCCAATGTATAATTTTATTTTTGTACATGACTAGGGAGTAAATCTCCCCAATACAAAATCATTCAATATAACTCATTTTCATCTTTTGTTGATCAAACCATCTTGTTTCATGCATGGTATCCTCTCTACTTTGAAGCCAAAAATTAGTGGCGGAATTAATATAAGATAGAGGAGCATTGTACGATATATTTTGTGTACCCAAGATGACCTTTCTCTCAAATTAGGAATTAACACCTGGTTGATCTTTCTCGCGAATTTCTAATGAGTTCGACTAATTACATCGAAATTCAGGACTGGATAGTGCTTGATTGGGTTAGATATCCTTTCCCTTGGTTTCTCCAAAAATTCCTTCACCAGTTTTTTCTATTTTCCAAATTTATTGCTTTTCTCAGTGTTTCTTTGGTAAAAAGGGAGAATTTGAGCTACATTTATCTGGGATAGCTTGCCCCTAATAATCCTGAAAAGTTATTCTTATTTATAAATTCCAAAAATATTGTTGTTTCATGATTGGAGTAGTAATTCATGCTTTCTCCCCCATATACCAAAATATAAAAAAATTAAGTTCTCTCCCTCAATCCAGAAGGATGCAACCTTCTTCCCAAGCACTTCACTTATGATTTATGAACGCATAAGCCTCAGCTTGCAAAAAAAAAAAAAAAATGTTGGGTATGTGTCCATCACTAAAGTGCCCGAATTCCCATTTCCCAGCTATAATGCATTTGATAATTAGGACACTAAGCCTCAAGCCCCCAACTATCAGCTAATGTATCACACACTGGCTAATTTAATGGATACCATATAGGCGAATTATTCCTCAAACAAGGAATCTTTCACTCATCACCATTTTTAAATGCAGCAAAATTGTCCAAATGGAGAAAGATATGATACCTGAAACTCTATATCTCTGAAACTCTAATTTCTATGAAGCTAAGAAAAATGTAAAGAGGAATTTATGATGGGATGACAAAACCAAAAGAAATCGGTAATTGTTATATGAATTCAAGCTGAATTTGAATAAATCACATCAGTTGTAATCTGGGACCATGAAATGGTGAAACAAACCCCTGCCTTTGTGCTGACAAGAGTTTGCTTTTATTTGATAGTACCTTAGTCTGTAATCTTCCCTCGTTTGTATATTTCTTTTTTCTTTCGCAATTTCTAAATACCTGAAAAACTTTAACCATTCAGAAAATGATGAGAACTTGAATGGATGTCAGACTAGTAGATAGATTGCTTTTCAGTTTTTAGGTACCATACTTTTTTTGGTACCCATTCAAACTCTGAGGGAATCTATAAAGTTAGAATTATGTCAGTGAAAAAACGAAAAAATAATTGAACAAAAATCTATTGTATAATTTTCAGGGAGGAGAAGGAACTTGTTTTCCCTCTTCTCCGACTCTTTTACAAAAAAGCTATTTACACTCAATCATTGCTTTACAAAATTTGACCATTTTCTCATAAACTATTCAAGGAAGATGTGAGATCAGTGAAGGCATCTTCTTTGCAAGGAATGGTGAGACCTCCCATTGGATGATGGAATCCAAACTCTTCTTCTGCCTGAGTTAGCAAATCTTGAAATGAAGGGTGGTTCAAATATGATATTGGAACCACAAATCGCTTCTTTAGGGTCTCTCCAACATAAACAACCAAGTGACCTTTTGGGACATCCAAGGCCGCGGAAGTAGAGTGGTTTGCAGTCAGGAAAGAACGTCGGAGAATCATCTTAGCATGAAACAAAGCAGGCAAGCGGATACCCATGGCTTCTATTCTGAAATCAGAAAGGAATTGAAGAAGATAAACTTTTAAGAATAGAGGTTGTGATTTGTGAGTATTTGGAAGGTGAGATGGTATCTTGGACTTGTATATGCATGTATATATGGAAGAAGCTAATTAACGATTAAAAAGCAATCCCTGTCAAATATTGAACCAGTGGTGAAGAGGCAGCTGAGTGGGGGCCTTGGTTAGAGACACAAGTCATGAGGGTTCACATGGGCTTGCCTCCAGATCTGTTGTCCTTGTTTTGGTTTGGTCTTCATTTGGGTCAGACCCAGAAAAAAAATGCCCAATGATTTATCTGCATTGAGAGGATAAAAATAGGCAATGCCCAATCACTTGGCAAACAGCCTAGAGTTTACAACCTTACTTGAGTTGACGGATAAACAGGCGTCCCTTGATTATGACTAGTTGCAAACACAAGACTGGAATAGCCGGGTCCCAAAGCTCTTTGGGAGAGGTCAGAGGTCATATCATTTTTTCTTTCTTTTTTATCCTTTCCCTCTCCGGCTCTCCCTATCTCTTATTGCTGTCACAATCAAATCTCTTCATCTTGGTGAAAGAAGACCAATGACTAAAAGGTTTCGGCTTCCCTCTCTAAAACCAAAATTCTATATACTAATCTCTATGTGGGCTTATTTCCGATGACTAAGAGCACCCCTCCAAATGAGAGGCGTGGGACATGGATACATGGTATGGTATTATCCGATTGTGAGATTTCATTAGCATATCAGGGTTGAATTTGTTATGGATTAAGATTTGATAGATTTGGTTTGTATTTTTAGGTCTTGGACCTCTCTTTAAGGTATTGTGTAATACTTGGGGCCCACAACTCTGCTCCCATTAAGCCTGATCCAAGATCATCTTCTTTTTTCTGGACTCTGGATTCCAATCGTCTGATTGGAACCTAAGATGATCTAGTCTAGCAGTTGCACCTTGGACCCATCCCGAGCCTGGTGGGCCTTTGGCCTTGGCTGGCCTAATGAAAGTTTTCAGCTTGCCTATATACGGCCCGTCGTTTTATCTTTGCAGATGGCCTGGTGAAGCTGAAGTCTATCATAACTCATTATGATAAACTCTAATACATAGAGTTTTTCTTTTCACCAAGAAGAAACAGGAAAGTAAGATGAGAATAAGAGACTAGAGAATTCTAGCAACTCTGAAGGAGGTGAACAATGATGCTTATATAGCTTTCTTTAAATTAATTGAGATGATGAATTAATGATATCTACCAAGTATACCAATGTCCACGTTATGTTCTTCATTTCTATTACACATGCTGCGACACTCAGGGCCTAACGTTTCCCCAGGCAACTTGATCAATGATAAGTTATACGAAAAAGAAGATGGCACCATGTTAGGTTCATACATTTATCTTTTACTGTTAAATTTCAGTCGATTTTCTTGCTTTTAATTTAGGTCCAAGCTCTGATTCATTGATCTTCAAGTTGTATTCATATCTATACCCTGTGTAAGTGTAACTGTGTTTCAGTATCCTTCACATGGGCTTGCTGGGCCTTGCTTTAGTGGATTGTAAACAGTAGAGAGAGAAGCCGTGGAAATCCTTGAAGAGACCCAATGATTTAAGGATGACCAAGGCAATGTAGGTTTCAAATTAAGAACAAAGCCATGTGATCCTGGATGATGCATGTCCCTTAGCTTTACTGACTGACCCAATTGCCAATGACCAGACACTACACAGTCAATTTGAAGGACATGATGTGGCAATATGCTCACTAGCTCCTAGCTCAGCTTGAATATTTGACACTGACTTGGGGGCAAATTCATGTGGTTTCATGTGAGGCATTCCCCTAGCTATAAGAGTATCCTTTCAGTATTGTTCTTCACCCCCTACACTTGGTATTGAAGCTTTCTTTGTTTCAGTAAGTAATACCTTTGAGATCAATATCTGGCTATTCCTTGTTTTCCAAAGAAATTACAACTCATGGCTGTTCGTGTACCTGGAATGGTTCACGCCAAGGAGATCTTCAAGCGCTCTCTTTTGAGAAGGAACCTATTACCTTCAGCAACAATGACTGATGTTCCAAAGGGCCACTTTGCAGTTTATGTTGGCGTGAATGAAAAGAAGAGATTCATTGTTCCAATATCCTACTTGAACCATCCTTCATTCCAAGATTTGCTCAATAAGGCTGAGGAAGAGTTCGGGTTCAAGCACCCAACAGGTGGTCTGACAATTCCTTGCAAAGAAGAAACCTTCATTGGTCTGGCATCTCAATTGAGTGGCTAATGCGAGGAGGAATTTAAGATCAACTATTCCAGTCAAAGGAAACATGGGTTGGCTCATTGTCTTCTTTACTGCAATCAGGATTGCAGTTTCAAATCACAGATTCTGAGCAAAAAGGAAGACATTATGTTCAAGCTGAAAGGGAAGCAGGTTGGAATTACTTTAGGACCAATCTCTCCAACAATTTTGCAAAGTATTTTTACTTGCCTCTGCAATGTAAATTTTCGTCTGTACAGGATTAGGGAGTAAAATCAATCTCCCAATGGATACATCATTCAGTAACAAAATTTTCCATTTTGCCTTTTATTGCAATCTTTTACTTTTAACTTTAGTGACAAGCTTTTAAGTCTCTTCTTAAAATTTGTAACAAAAAAAAAAAAATGATGTATTAGAAGGGATCTGTTATTAGCAAAACGAGGCCTATGTGAAATTCAATTTTATACAAGACCAACAAGGGTATTTCCAATTTTTATTTTACCACAAGTATATACTCAGATTAGGAACCTAATTTGATGATAGATATAGTCAAAACGGAAGAGAATGGCAAAACAGGATACATGTAACCAAGCCCATATAGATGGGATAAGGCTCGGATGATGATGATACTAAAACCAATTTGTTCACCAGTGCTGTATTATTTAATTGAGTTTGGTAAATTTTGCAGGGGTTTATTTGTGGACATAGGTACAAATTTTCAAACTTAAATCTTGAATGTTTTTTGTAAAAACCAAGGAAACAAGAAAAAATCCCAGGCACAACAAAAAGAAATCCTTCAGCGTTCTGAAGGTTAAAAGAGTGAGGTCATGTCTGTGATTTGGCAGGCTTGACCTTTCATTAGCCTCTAAATTGGGATGCCTTAGCCAGGTATTCAATAGTCCTTATCATGGCAGATCAGAAGATTGATATGGAAGCACATTCTCTAAATAAGCTACTTAAAAAATTTGGTCTCTTTCAGGGGTTCGGACATCATCCAAACTTCATTAAGTCCATAAAAGGATTAAGGATTCTAGTCTGCATAATTTGGGGCATGATCTTTCTGAAAGGATTAAGGATTCTAGTCCCACCGGGTGAAGCTCTAATATTCCATTTCTATGGAGGTTTCCAACCAAAAACAGAGAAAAAAAAATCTTTGAAGTTTTTTCTCCATTCTCTTGACATGATGACTCCAATATTTTTTGTAACTCCAAAAGAAATAGATATACACAGTAAAATCTGATAATAGTCAACCCCTTGATAGCTGGAATTGGGAACCCAAAGACGGATTAACCTCCCATCCTTTCATTTTTTCTTGGCTGATTTCCCAAGCAATTTTATTCCCAATCTTGTATACGGGTCTATGACCCCGTTTTTTTTTAATACCCGATACAAAATCACCCTAATTATCTATAAATAATCAGAAGAAAGAGAACAAAGACGGGATTATTGTTTGAGAATCCATGAGGATAAAAACAAACATTTCTATTAAATAATGCTCAAAGGAAGAGACATCGAATCTTTTCTTCTTCCTTAACTCTACAAAATTCTATATACATGTAATTTGCTACATCTCTGCTTTACAAAATCTAGACTTCCTTTTTGTCTTTCTTGATCCCTACCCTACGTCTCATGAACCATTCAAACTTGATGTTAGATCAATGAATGCCTCTTCTTCGCATGGGATGGTGAGACCACCCATTGGATGATCGAACCCAAACTCTTCTTCAGCCCGATTTAGCAACTTTTGGAACGAAGGGTGGTTCAAATAGGATATTGGTACAACAAACCGCTTCTTCTGGGTTGCTCCAACATAAACAGCAAGGTGGCCTTTAGGGACGTCTATGGTCGCTGAAGTCGTATGGTTTGCAGTAAGAAGAGAGTGTCGGAGAATCATCTTGGCATGAGTAATTCCTGGCAAACGGATACCCATATGGCCTCTATGAACAACTATACTTGGATTTCTGGATATCAAAGAAAGCTTTGAGAACAGAGGATAGAATTTGTGAATTTGTGGCGTGAGATGGTATATTTGGGTCTCACACATAATATATATATACAAGAGTGTAAAACTTGGGCACCACTAACTGACCTAACTGATGTGAGTCATGACGGTTTCACATAGCTTTGCTCCCAAATAGGATATCAAGCAAGATTTATTGATTGGTCATGCTAGGTTATCCTTGCAAATTGCAACAGTTCACCAGGCCCTGTTGCTTGAATAACAGACTAAGGAGGACCCATTTGAATAAGTTGGGTTACTTGATTGAAAGGTTGGGAATTGGAGAATTAATATGGCTTCAAAATATATTTATGACAATGTTGGGCACCGGACTCCTAGTCCTCGTTGGAGGGGTCCTTGGTCTTAGACAAGTCATTTATCAGGCCACTACCAACACTTGTGGTTGGTAGGGACGGTAAACTGTATGTGCCAGACTGCCAGGCCCAAGTGTTAACACATGTAGGTGAATGATCAGGTCACCACAGATGTATGGTCGGAAAGCATAAGTGATCAAAACAAAGTTCAGTAGTCTAAGCTTCTCTATAGTGTTGTCTATGAAAACCTTGGGCTTGGCCCCCAACTAATATATAATACAGGCTTTGTGTTTGGTAATGAGTTGGTCTCATTACAAGGCTTTTGGATTGCTCAAATTACTAGTACGTACTTGACTGATCATGAACAATCAACACATGTAATGTCATCGTCACCCCATCTCCCTCTACACTTAACCTTCCCCTGTAATGGCTGCAACGTACAGATGTCCCCACATTGCTAGATCCAAAGGAAGCGCTTCGATTTGAACGTCATTTTTTAGAGGACCCAACCGACCCCTAGTTGCCAATCAGTAACTCTCGCCTGATGATCTTCACAATCACCAATTGAAACTTGATAGGATTGGTGATATATAGATAATCCGTTCCATGGTCCACCCATGATGTCTACACAAGTGGGATTTGTTGGGCATGATGTGCTGGTAATTAAGTTTGAGCTACAACATATATTGTTCAGTCCCCACAAATATATATATATATATATATATTTATTTATGACAATTAATGAACTGCAGGTTAGGCAAGATCATGTGACTTCATATGTGCGTGACGGAACCTCACCCAGGTATGCACAATTTAGTTCTCTCGTTCTCGCTGGGCAAATCTCTCACTTGAGCTACATTTCTGTCCAAACGATTTTCTCTCTGTCTCCATATATATATATATATGATGCACATGCCGAAAGCCAATTATATGTTTTATATAGGACTTCAATTCGCCTAGCTATCGTGTAAACAAACACTTTTTTGTGTTCTCCCCCATATCACACCTTTTGGATCAATATCTTGTTAGTATTTCCTTCCTGATTAACCTTGAAAACACCACGAGGATCCGTTTGCCTGGTATGCTTCATGCAAAGGAGCTTCTCCGACACTCTCTGTCAGCAAGGACCCAATTGCCTGCAGCAACAATGGGTGATGCTCCTAAGGGTCATTTTGCAGTTTATGTTGGTGAGACTGAAAAGTAAAAAGAGGAGATTTGTTGTTCCATTATCCTATTTGAACTAACCTTGGTTCCAAAATTTGTTGGGTCAGGCTGAGGAAGAGTTTGAGTTTGATCATCCAATGGGTGGTCTTACGATTCCTTGCAAAGAAGACATTTTCATTCATCTGACTTCACGTTTCAGTGGCTAACCCAACAACTTCTGAAAGGCCAACCAAGGAGAAATCAATTCTTCTAGCTCAGCTGGTTGATGTTGTCTCTCGCTCAACCTCACAGGATTGCTGTTTTAGCTTGCAGCTTCGGATCTAAAAGATGGACATTGCAGTCAAAGCTAAACAGAGGATGGGCTATCATTGAAGCCAATATCTCCAACTTTTCAGCCTGTGAACTAATGCCCATTGTCTTAGTAGGTGTTTGGCATAGGTGATAGAGCATTGCACTGTTTTATGAGAAAAATGGTATTATGCATGTAGAGTTGAAATCTGAGAAAATGGTGTTTATTTTTTTGTTTGGAATTGGTAGTGCCACATAGACAGTTTTTTGAAAAAACAGCACTGATTTTGTTTGGTATCAGTGATGGCAGCAACGTTTTCAATATGGTCTATATTATCTAACGGCCAAGATGAAGCCACATGATTGCACCGCTGACAGCAATGTATCGTTTTTTCAGAAAACATTGAATTTGACATTATTCCAGCCATACTTTTCCGATTTTCAAGGTATGATCTAGAGACATTTTTTTTTTCTAAAAAAACGATATCAAACAAGAGGGTATTGTTAATTTGAAGTACCATTTTCTCTGATATAACACCCACGTAGCACCACTTTCTCAAAAAACGACATCACTATCAAACACTCAGAAAATGAAAAAAGGGATTCCCTCATTTTGAAAATTAATCATATGCTTGCGACCTGCCACACCAATGTAAACCGAGTATTGTATACAGGAACCGGGAGCAAAGACATAAATAACAATTTCCTTCTCTTTCATCTGTAATATATATATATATATATATATATATATTTAAATTAATTTCTTCTTTAATTATTGCTTCTGCAAATCTACGCTTGGGATTTGCAACTTCTTATCTTGTGGATTGTAAAGAACGTTGATGGTTAAATGAAATGATGCGTGGAATTAGGTTAAGATAGTACTCTAGATATGTAGCTCACTCGTAAATTCGGAATCAACTGGCGAAATGGGCTTAAGATTCCCTTGGCCTTGGGGGCTCTCGGTTCTTCAGCAGCACATGCTATTCTATGGTAACATCGACTACAACTTTAAGACAGAGTCATGAAGAGTTCCCAAGTTCCCTATGATGCTGCTATCTATGATCTATCCACACGAAGTTTCTATAACCAGTCGACCATAGTTTTACCACGGTATTTACAGAGCACCTTGTGGTTTGTGTATGTATTAATACATTAATGCATCAATCTTGTTCCTCTACTTTCAAAATTTCAAATGATGATTACCTAAATTTTATTCTACCTTAGTTTGACAACCAAATATGCCCTTAGTCCCTTAATATCACAATGCATGAGGGCTTGGAATTAAGCCGTTAGAAGGTGCAAGTTAGAATCAGAATGGAATTTTCCTATTGAATGACGTTCATAGAAGGAGAGATTTCTGTTCTACTTCCTCTACTCCAAAAGAATCTATGTACGTGTAATTGGTGGCTATATCTGAACTTAGGTTCATCTATTTTCTTGGCCAGTCATTGAAGCTGCTTTCCATGAAATAAGATGTGAGATCAACAAAGACATTTCTTTTCAGGGGATATTAGGGTGAGTCACATATTGGATGATCGAAATCCAAACTCTTCTTTAGCCCAAATTAACAAGCTAGTTTTGGAATGCAGGATGTTTTTAAAGTGGGATATTGGGACCACAAACATAACCGCTTCATCTGGGCCTCTCCAACATAAACGTACGGCCAAGGGGCTTTAGGTTTAGGGACATACAGATGATAACAAAAATTGATAGTATGTTCAGACCATTACTATGTCCTAATTGTATTCTGCTGAGAAATAACTTGGAGTAATTGCTCATACTCATTTCTGTAGACATAGAAGGTGTTTGATCAACTTGCTAAATTTCATCTCTCATATCACCACCACTAGCCACGGCACCTAATTGAAGGACTACAAATAACGAGTGGTAACCTGTCCCCATACTCATACCCCCTCCCCCCAAACCCCAACCAACCCTGATGATAAGGGATTTGATCCCAATTCCCAAGTCACCGCTACAACCAGCAAAAGCTAAGCCACCATAAGAAGGTAATAATGAGATACTGTTTTGCTCCATCTACAGGGCTATGCTTGGAACTAATGGGTCTTGACCGATCTCACTGGGGCTTGGGCCATCTTGGGCATAGCTTATCTTAAATTCTCAATACAGGGTTGACCGAGAGTTTTGGACTACCTGGTCTTCAACCTTGATAAGTGAAGTCCTTTATTTCCATCTTTAATATTTGGGCTTATAGAGTCGATGGGCCGATCATGGGCCACTTGACCTACTTGAACCATGAACATAAAATTGAGTAAGAGAAAGGTAAAAAAAAAACGAAAGAGGAAAGAAAGGACGGACTGACAGTGAAGTAGGTTTTTCTTCTCAAGCAAAGGATTCAATGTCTGAAGAAGAAGGTCGTGCTCTTTTGGTATCTTTGTGTTCATCATGGTCGCTATTTGAAATTTCCAATGGCTGTATTTAGATGTTTCTACTTTTGCCGCGAAAATGGCAGAGGCATGGTATAGAAATTGACATCAAACGGCCATTGGATGTAGAGATCAACTTGAGATGCTGGAAGCCGAAATGTGACGCCACTATTGCATGGAAATCATCTGAATTATTCATTCTCATTCTCGACCTGAACTTGTTAATAGATACTATATAAATTTAATTATTTTAAAAACCTTTAGACTGAATAATGAATAATATATGAAAAAATATATTACATAATCCAAAATTAGGCTGGGTTTGGCTATAGACTTTGGGCTTATGGCACCCTTGTTTAATTCCAAGACTTGGCTTTGGTTTGGCTTGCCTATCTCTTTATTAATAAGTGAAGTTCCACATTGTTTCTTATTTTTTTATTTTTTGTAATTAAAGTTTCACATTGCTTAGAGAAAAAAAATAAAAAGCCTTGCTTTAATTTATATAAGGCTTTGCTTAAGAGGACAACTACCATATTTAATATAATATATTATTATATAAAATATTTAATATATATATATGGACTTGAAGTATTGGACCCAAGCTCAGCTTGGAATTTTGTACGCTTCAGAAAAAACCTGGGCTCGTGCTTAGAAATTTCTCGGCTGGACCACGTCTGGCCAAGAATTATCACCTCTAAGATGGAGTAGTGCCATTCCTTACCCCTTCCTTTAATTATGAATTCACAATGGAACTGTTATCTATCATCCTATCTTGATGGAATTTTTAATATCTGACATTGGAGATTGAAATAAAGTACTATTGTCATTTACTTTGTTTTTAGCTAAGCAATTGCAGTTCCGTGATTCCTCTTCCTTCCATAACCTAGCAATTGCTAGGAATGATAATGGGTACGGTATTTGTGTAAATTGCTTTATTTATTTTTTAATCCATTTAGGTATCTTTAATCTCAAACCCTTTAACTTTTTCTCTTAATTTTCCAAACCCATCCCATCCCAAACCCATTAACTTTTTCTCTCAATTTCCCAAACCCATCTCATCCCAAATCCATCTCAAGGATTAGAGGGCGCAGGGGAAAACACAACCCAAAGTGAAAGTAATGCTCATGGACGCATACCTTCCCTTCAGGAGCAAGCCACGACCGGTCACTAACGTAAGGGACTCTAATCCTATAGCCCCCCGAAATATAGTATTTCTCAGCCAAAGCCCTAACTTGCTCCTTGCCAAGAATGCTATCTAAGACGGAGTGGGGATAATGCCCCAATGTCACGCCTTAACGCTCAGCCTCAGCCCGATCTTCGATCATGGGTCCCTCGGTCTCTTCCACGTCTACCAATTTAGGAAGCGCAAGAACATTTCCAGTGGCATCAGCCCTCGGTTGCATGTAGCTAGTACTCTCATTCGTAGAGTCCGCAATCTGCTAGTCACGCTCGGCCCCATGAGACATGACCCTCTCCCTCAACACATGGACGCTAAATGTCCGAGAGGAGCTCTTGAAGTCACTACCGTCGCACTCATCGTTAGTAGGAGTATTGTTGGGGGCACTCCAATCGGGAAGTTCATAAGCTTCAGGACCAAAATCCGAGACCGACATGTTGAGGCCAAAAGTTTTTTACCTAAGAATCCAAGACCAACTGGTTATGGAAAGTCGAGGTGTCCTTAGTAGCTCTAAGACTAAGGGTTTCGAGAAAATGGTGAAGTCTCGTTCAAACAACCTACTTATTTAAAGGAAAAATGTATGGCCCATATTCAATTGATCCAACGGTTGTGGATCAACCGACCTAATAGGTCAAACCAATGGGCTCCACATGGCACCAACCTTGGGAGACAAAACGACGCCAAGAGATGGGGTTGGTTTGCTTGTCGACTCTGGCTCAAGGACCTGTTTAACTGGATCCCCCATGTCGTCTTGCGCACGGCTTCAATCAGTCAACCCCGGTGCCTATCCTGTGTACGAACCTACAATGGATGATGTCAATGCCCATATGGGGCATGGGCAATGCACGGGCCATTGTCACACACCCTTGGCCTGGAATGATCCTTTACTGTCATGAAGGGTGGACGGAGGAGCAGTTGCCACACAACCACTGAGAGGAGCTTCATAGCCGAGGCTGACACCTCTACACAAATCTACCATACTCTCTTCAACCGAAGTTGAGGCCTCAACATAACCAGCCAACTGACCTCAGCCACTACAGCCTCGAGAGTGGGGGACAAGTGATGTAGGGATATCTGACTGACCCGTAGATATTGACAAGTGGCGCTGGTCATATGCATCCTGGCCATCCATCATCAACCACTACCAACCACCGCCACCTGTTCCCATCTGCCCCTCTTTTAAGGCAATTCTGGATATAAAAGGGTAAATACACACAGACTTAAGCTTTAAATTTGCTTTCTTGCTTAGTCCGACCCTTCATAACTCTTGGCTAACTTGACCATCAGAGTTTTCACCTCTAGGGTAACTCTTAGGGCTTTTGGCGTCTTCTTTCTCTCAACAGGTTGGACCCGTCTGCCTCAGAAATAAAAATTATGTTGTTTAGGAGTTAGATTCCTATTTTCTCTTACATAAATTAGTAGAAAATTTTAAGAATTTAATATCTTCTGTACGATGTAATTAGGACAGTTAATCTGTGTAGGACCTTTTAATCAAGGGGAATTCCGGGCAGTTGAAAATTCTTGATCCGCGTAATAATATTATTGATAGTAGCAGGTTATGAAAGATGGCTGCCAAACTGTTATAGTTATCTTGTCAAATATGTTTTGTTTCAAGTAAAATTAGTAAGCAGTAAATAGTTAAAGATGACACAGAAGAATCAGATTTGAGAATATGTAGAATAATAAAAAATAACAATCTTTGTTGACTTCAGAAAGATTGTTATTTACAAGCGAAGTAGCTAGTAGTTTACCCACTTCTGAACTCTGGAGAGGGTTGGAGTTAGCACAAATGGCTAGACTAACGTTGCCATCATTGTTAAATGTCAACTTGACTCCTTGAAGAGGAGGGTTGGGGTAACACAGGATGGTTCAAATAAGATATTGGGACAACAAACTGCTTTTTGTGTCTCTCCCCAACATAAACAGCAACATAACTTTTGGAGACATATTCTATGGTGGTTGTTGGATCTAGAATAGGTCATTGGACAAAATTTCTTGGCACGACATATCCCATGCAACAAATGGATGCCCATGGTTTATATGTGATATATATAGAAAAAACACTGCAAAATCTCTATGAGTGGATGTGGGTTGAAGGTTTGGTGGAGCTTAGTATGTGGCATTTATAGAGCTAACTGCAACTCTGTTGGCCCTCCCTTTCAAATGGAGGGAATAGTGAATTGACATTGGTCTCCTGTTAAAGGCCACTGCTCATTGGGAATCACATGGTTTGTTGCTTCAGAGTAGTGACTCATGCTGTCAAATGTGTCAGAGAGCAAAAAAGGGACCACCTGAAGCTGGTGAAATTAGATCAGTAGGCTTGATCCATGCTGCTGCCATTGTCAAATGACTCTTTTTTCCTTTTTTTTTTTCACATTTATTCCTAACTGGCTACTCAAATCAAACTCAAACTCTTCTTCTATCCATCTTAGGAAGCCTTGGAATATGGTTTAAGTGAGATACTGGAATCACAAACCACTTCTTTTGTTTCTCTCTCCAACATAAACAGCAATATGGCCCTGGGATATCTATGGTGGTTGCAGGAGCTAGAATAGACTGTCAAAGAGTATCTTTTCGGCATGATGGACCAGTTAAATATATACCCATGACCTTGATTTAGAAGAAGAAACTACGTTGAAGCATTGAAACTTAAGATAGATTTACTAGATGTGCAATGGCACCCCAATGGCCCAATCTGCGGTATTGTATTTGTATGAAGAGCTATGACAGTGTTGGCAAATCCTCTGAAAAAGTAGTGAACAGTGAATAGACCTTGGCCCATCATGTATGCTGAAGGACAAATTATTACTGGTTCACATGGCTTCTTGCTTTGGACTGGCATGATATATGCTACCAAAATTCTCAAAGGATACAGAAAGGGATCCAAAAATGAGTATGGCAAAAATTCATGCATATGCTGAGATGGATGAGTGGAAAAACTAGAAAGGATAGGATCAGAAATGAAGTCATTTGAAGGAACTCATGATCAAGAATAACAACAATAGGTGATAAAATGTGAGAAAATAAACTGAGATGGTTTCATCATGTGCATAGAAGACCATCACCAGCATCCGTAAGAAGTGGTTAATTTGTAACAAGTTGAAGCCTTGAAGGAGCTAAAAGGGCTAGGGGTAGATCAAAAAGGACATGGATTAAAGTAATAAGAAAATATTAAGCACCAATAGTTTAGCAATAGATATGTCATTAAACCGAATGGAAAGGCAAATTAGTAGGATTCATGTAATAAGGCTTGGATGATGATGATCGTGATGGTGATACACAAAGGGACCGCCCAAAATTTCTGATACCTGCCAATGTTACCAAAACAAGTTGTGGTAATCTCCAATAGGGTGAAAGCATTGATTTAGACAGTCCCTTACATGCTAAGTGAACCTCTCTTATGTGGCCCTTTTCTACCACATAGTTCATATTTCTTTATGTAACAGACCTCCACAAGTCCTGCTAAGACTTTCTATTCTCCTTCTTTCTAGGAGTGTCAATTGGACTGGATTTGGTCCAATCTGATCCAGTCCAATGTGAATTCATTATAAATGGACCAGGTCCAATCCAATCCAATGAATATTTTGGATCGATCCAATTCAATGTCTGGACTGTTCAATTTATTCAAATTCGTTTTAATTTAGATTGGTTTCAACCTAAATCCGGTCCATTAACACCTATATTCTATCTTATATCAATGGACCAGATATTGGCTTAATGCAACCCAATCTCATATAAATTTATTACGGACTCGACTGGGTCCAATCCAAAATCGGTTCATTGACACCCTTACTTCTTTCAATATGTGCTCACTTTAGACTGATGAAGGCTAGCAAGCAAGTTAATTTACCTTCCAAATCATTAACTTGCCATCTAACTAAACTGAAAACAGGGGCTCGAGATCACTCCATATTGGAGTAAGAAAAGGTTTGAAGTAAAGATTGATTAGCATGCTAAACTAAATGTGCTTATTGAAATCCATGGAATTGCAAATCAAATAATGGTATCACTATATCACATTATAGAAGTCTAAGATAGATGAACCATGTTACTGACAATCGCAAATTAAACCAAAAATGCCAAAACTATTTACTAAATCTAGGCCAAGAGTCCAAGATAAGCCAAGAAAGGATAATTCAAGACTCCAAGACTTATCAAGAATCCAAGCTTATCAAGACTCTTCCAAGATTAGCAAGAATTCAAGACTTCAATCAAGATCCAACAAAGACTCCAAGAAGCATCAAGAAATCCAAGACTCCCAGATTCATGCATAAGGAGAACCAGGGAGATCGGACGGTGGAAGATCAAGCCCAAGAATCCCAAGAGGGTTCGACCTTATCAAGACAGCCCAAGAAGATCAAGATCAAGATCAAGACTCATGTTCTTTCCTAGTTCTTTTACAATTCCCAAATGTATTATAAATACTGCTATTTTCCCAAAGTTAATCAATTTCTTACTTCAGATTTCAGAATCTCTTCAAGTTCTCTTCTTCCTATTTTCGCCACCTTTTCTCTCTCCTAGAGAAATCGTGTTATTCGCTAGGTGCTAGCGAACGCCCGGTGCTTGCATAGCCAGCTCCGGTTCTCATTGCTTCCACGCTGCGTCAGGTGGTATCAGAGCAAGGAATTCGCCCAGTCATGTCCAACCTAGATGGTAGCAGTCGCAACCCACCCCATGACGGAGACCAGGGGTTCCCAGCTGTTTGGAGAGCAATCGATGAGCAGCGTACAACCACACGTAACATCGAACGGCAGTTGGCAGAGGTGACTGAACAACTGCAAACCTTGTTACGGGAGGTTGTCCCACGAATCCGGGAAAATCCACAGCAGATCGCAGGAGACGACCACAATAGACCACCCGTCGCTACTACGTCCTGACGTCCAGTTCTTGACGACGACAGTGATGATGAATTCGAATTTGGTGGTGCTCCAGTTCTTCCCGACAATGACAGAAACGGTAGAAATTGGCACAATCAAGATAATTTCAACCCCCGTAGGAATAATGATGAATTTAAACTCAAGGTAGATATTCCTACTTTTAGTGGAGATCTTGGTATAGAGGGACTTCTGGATTGGATCACAGAAGTCGATAGGTTCTTTGATTACATGGAAATACCAGAGGAACGAAGGGTAAAATTAGTAGCTTTCCGATTAAAGGGAGGCGCATCTGTTTGGTGGGAACGGATGAGAGAGACTCGGATGAGAGAAGGAAGGGGTCCTGTTCGAACCTGGAGGCGCATGAAACAATTAATCAGAGGTAGATTTTTACCTCCTGACTACAAACAATATATGTTTGAATCTTATCAGAGGTATGCACAGGGTTCTCGTAGTGTTAATGAATATACATCTGAATTTTTGAGATTAGCTGAAAGAAATCAATTATCTGAAAGTGATAACCAGCAGGCAGCCCGTTATCTAAGCGGTTTAAGACCGTCTATCAGAGATAAAATTGGTGTACAGATGGTTCTTAGTGTATAGGAAGCAAGGAACCTAGCCTTGAAAGCAGAATTAATGTTCCAGGACAAGGCACGCAGTGATAATTATCGCCGGTACAGCGGGAGTGGCAATAGACCGGCAACTGTTGACAGGAACAAATCAGTTCCGGCAGTACAACCTTCTCACCCGGCAAGTACAAGTAACGCCGGTAAGGCTACTACAGGAGGACATACTCGAGGTAATCCTTCCAACCCTCCTAAACCCAGTAACCCTTATGCAAGGCCTGCTCCTATTAAATGTTTTAAATGTAATGAGGTTGGACATAGATCCAGTGACTGTCCCAGGAGGAAGACAGTTAATATGGTAGAAAGGGAGGAGGAAGAAGATATTGAGGAGGAAGTATATTGTGGACCTGATGGGGAGGATGAAGAGGGTCCATATGAACATGAGGAGTATACTTGTATGTTAAGAAAATTGATGTTGTCCCAGAAAAATAAGGATACTTCTCAAAGGCACAGATTATTTCGTACCAGATGTACTGTCAAGGGAAAATTATTTTATTTAATTATTGACAGTGGTAGTCAGGAAAATATTATTTGCAGGGATGTCATCCAACAATTACAGCTGATTCCTGAAAAATATCCCAACCCATACACAATTGGGTGGATCAAGGAAGGAGGCGACGTACGAGTGGAAGAACGCTGCAAGGTACCTTTTTCAATTGGTAAGTACCATGATGAAGCATATTGTGATATTGTAGATATGGATGCTTGCCATATTTTATTAGGGAAGCCTTGGCAATTTGATACAGATGCAAGGCACATGGGTAGGAAGAATACTTACCAACTTGAAAAAGAAGGTACACGCTATACTTTGTTACCCATAGCAGAAAAAAATATTACAAATACTCCAAAGGCACATGAGAAAAATTTCCTTACCATCACCCATCATCTTGCTGAATTTGTTAAAGAATGTAAGGATACTCATGAGATACATTTGTTAGTAGTAAAAGGAGAAGATGTTAATGATGAAAATACAATTCCAACTGAAATACAGGAACTACTGGATGAATATAATGATGTAGTTCCAGAGGAGTTACCAAATGAACTCCCTCCCATGAGAAATATACAACACCATATTGATTTTGTTCCAGGTGCTAGTCTACCTAACCTCCCACATTACAGGATGAGTCCCAAGGAGAATGAAATTTTACATGAAAAGGTAGAAGAATTATTGAAAACGGGACACATTCAAATCAGCATGAGTCCTTATGTAGTACCTGCCTTATTAACACCTAAGAAGGATGGCAGTTGGAGAATGTGTATCGACAGCAGAGCCATTAACAAGATCACCATTGGGTACAAATTTTCCATTCCTCGGCTGGACGACATGCTGGATCAACTAAGCGGAGCTGTAGTTTTCTCAAAAATAGATCTCAGGAGTGGATATCATCAAATCAGGATCCGTCTCGGAGATGAATGGAAGACAACCTTCAAGACTAGAGATGGCTTTTTCGAGTGGTAGGTCATGCCCTTTGGACTAACCAATGCACCCAGCACTTTCATGAGGCTGATGAACCAGGTATTGCGCCCCTTCATTGGTAAATTTGTGGTAGTCTATTTTGATGATATTTTGATATACAGCAAGTCTATCACTGAGCATGTGGGACATATTAGGGAGGTCTTGAAAACATTGAGGGAAAATAAATTATATGCTAATTTGAAGAAATGCATCTTTATGAATGATAATTTATTATTCCTGGGATTTATTATAAGCAAGGATGGTGTGAAAGTAGATGAGGAAAAGGTGAAAGCCATTAGGGAGTGGCCGACCCCATCCACTGTCATAGATGTCAGGCGATTTCATGGGTTGGCAACCTTCTATAGGCGTTTTATTAAGAATTTTAGTAGTATCATGGCTCTCATTACTGAATGCTTGAAAAAGGGGAAATTTCAATGGGGGGAAGAACAAGAGCAAAGTTTTGCTCTCATAAAAGAAATGTTATGTACTGCTCCTGTTCTTGCCTTACCAGACTTCAATAAATTATTTGAAGTTGAATGTGACGCCAGTGGAGTTGGCATAGGGGCTGTATTGTCCCAAGAGAAAAGGCCCATTGCTTTCTTTAGTGAAAAATTATGTGAAGCCAGGAGAAAGTGGTCTACCTATGACAATGAATTTTATGCTGTGATAAGAGCCTTAAAAACATGGGAACACTATTTAATTGCAAAAGAATTTGTTCTCTATACTAACTACCAGGCCCTAAAATATCTTGGTGGGAAAAAGCAATTAAGGAGTGATTTACATGCCAGATGGTCTGCTTTCCTAGACAAGTTCCCATATAAAATTGTGTATAAGACAGGACAGCAAAATAAAGTGGTTGATGCACTTAGTAGGCGTGTAGCCCTCATCAAGACCCTCAGCGTTGAGATTGTGGGTTTTGAGTGCCTAAGAGACTTATATGCCCAAGATGAAGACTTCCAATAGGTATGGGAGAAATGTGTGAATAAGCAGTCAACAGAAGACTTCTTTATTTATGACGGGTTCCTTATGAAAGAGGAACAGTTGTGTATCCCTTGCACCTCCCTCCGCGAAAAGATCATCAGGGATTTGCATGGGGGTGGACTAGCAGGACACTTGGGAAGGGACAAAACAATAGAAGCTGTTAAGGGGCGATATTACTGGCCGAAATTGAGAAGGGACGTCTTTACCATCGTAAGCAGGTGCTATGTTTGTCAGACAGCTAAGGGACAAACCCAGAACACAGGTCTCTACATGCCCCTACCCGTTCCTACTGCTATATGGGAAGACTTGTCCATGGATTTTGTTCTCGGCTTGCCAAAGACCCAGAGGAACATGGACTCCGTCTTCGTGGTGGTTGATAGGTTCTCAAAAATGGCTCACTTCCTCCCATGCAAGAAAACTGCAGATGCATCCGCAATAGCCAAATTATTATTCAGGGAGATTGTTCGCTTACATGGGGTACCCAAGACCATCACTTCAGATCGTGACACACGGTTCCTTAGTCACTTTTGGATGACCCTGTGGAGGTTGTTTGATTCATCACTTAATTTCAGCAGTACAGCCCATCCGCAAACAGATGGACAAACAGAAGTGGTAAATCGAACCTTAGGGAATTTAAATCGCAGCATATGCCGGGAACGGCCGAAACAGTGGGATTTCGCCATAGCCCAGGCCGAGTTCACCTATAACAATGCAGTGCATAGTTCTACAGGCAGATCCCCATTCTCCATCGTGTACATGAAGGTCCCTAACCATGCACTGGATTTAGTGAAACTACCCAAGGTACCCAGCGCCAGTATCTCAGCAGAGCAGATGGCAGAACAAATCCGGTCCGTCCAAGACGCCGTGAAGCAGAAGCTAGAGCAATCCAACGCCAAGTACAAGATGGCCGCAGACAAACACCGCCGACCTCAAGTGTTTGATGTAGGTGATGAGGTTATGGTCTTCTTAAGGAAGGAAAGAATTCCCGTAGGTACCTACAATAAGTTGAAGTCTCGGAAGTATGGTCCATACAAGATCGTGAAGAAGATTAATGATAATGCCTATATAGTGGACCTACCAGATCATATGGGTATATCCAAGACCTTCAACGTTGCTGACCTTCACCGGTACCTGCCAGAGATAACACTTGCCTATCCTCGTCACGACTCGGGGTCAAGTTCTCTCCAAGTGGGGGAGAATGATGGAGGCCCATCCCAAGGCCCATCTCACTCCTAGGGGCGGCAGATCCTAGGATAAGGCCAAGAGTCCAAGATAAGCTAAGAAAGGATAATTCAAGATCCATCAAGACTCTTCCAAGACTCCAAGACTTATCAAGAATCCAAGCTTATCAAGACTCTTCCAAGATTAGCAAGAATTCATGACTTCAATCAAGATCCAACAAAGACTCCAAGAAGCATCAAGAAATCCAAGACTCCCAGATTCATGCATAAGGAGAACCAGGGAGATCGGACGGTGGAAGATCAAGCCCAAGAATCCCAAGAGGGTTCGACCTTATCAAGACAGTCCAAGAAGATCAAGATCAAGATCAAGACTCATGTTCTTTCCTAGTTCTTTTACAATTCCCAAATGTATTATAAATACTGCTATTTTTCCAAAGTTATTCATCAATTTCTTACTTCAGATTTCAGAATCTCTTCAAGTTCTCTTCTTCCTATTTTCGCCACCTTTTCTCTCTCCTAGAGAAATCGTGTTATTCGCTAGGTGCTAGCGAACGCCCGGTGCTTGCATAGCCAGCTCCGGTTTTCATTGCTTCCACGCTGCGTCAGTCTTTAATTTCATGTTCTTTCTTTCTAAAGCTTAAGACACCCATGCCAGAATTTGAGGGAGACAAGCAATCATGTTTACTTGCCGGCTCTTCCTTGGTATCTTTGTGTTTCCCCAAAGCCGTTTATGCATAGTGTGCAAATGGATCATATCCCTTCTAATACATAGTTCCGATTTGAATTCGGATCCGTTCCTATTTTTCTGTATCCCTCTATTGGATTTTTGGATCAGATCGGATAAAAAAATCTAGATCATCCCATCCGAATTTGATTTTTTATATTATGTACATTGTTTTGTAAGAAGACACGTATACCCCATTTTGTTTAAAATATATACGACAAAAATGGTTGAAAAAATGCTTGTATTTTTTCTTTTCTTACTGTTTTGTCTTTTTTTTTTCTTGTTAATAATTAAATTGGATTGAATCATATTTGAAGATATGACATCCTTAGCGAATTCAAATTCGAATTAATCTTTATAACATATGTTCAATCATTAGATCCGATCAGATATAGGATTTACATTATTGGATCAGATTTGGATAACCCTGATTTAATCCATTTGCATTTTATTTATGCAAGAAATGAGATGGATGATTGCATTTTCTATGAAACGAAACATGATATGATGTCAGAATAACTGATTGATTGAGGTAGTGATACAATTCAAATATGAAAGATAGAAAATAGAAGAAATAGAAAAAAGTAGGAAAATGGATGGAGTTTCATTAAGGCTGTATTTGGTTTGAAGGAAAAAGTAGGAAAAGGAAGGGAAAGGCAGGAAAACCTATACAAGATTTGTGAAGGTTTTCCTACATTTCCCTTTCTTTCCATACCTTTTCCTCCAAACCAAATATAGCCTAATATGAAATGGATTACAATGAGATTTGAAGATTCACTCATCCAAAGAAGGGACTCACTTACTTAAGAGTGTAACTCTCTCATTTCTCAAAAGAAATCCACTACAACTAGTTGTTAGAAAACCATTAAATTAGTCATATGATTTTATATTTCTTGGACTATTATAATGGACTGCAACAAGTAGGACATCAAAAACACAAATTTCTTTTTTGTCTTGATGGCAAATCAGCTGGCTTTGTTGAAGGGATGATAGTTGGTTCTAGATAGAAGTAGTGATTGGCATCGTGTTACTTGGTTGGGATAAGTAGATGACAAACCATATTGGGATATATAGCTTCTATAACTCAGTGGTAGAGCGTCAGTCTTGTAAACTGAAGGTCTGTAGTTCAATCCTGCATGGAGGCACTTGTCTTTTTCCTTTTTCAGAGCTTTATCAAAAAAAAAAAACATATTGGGAAAAGGCGTATTTCTGGAGTTTATAAGCTGTTGTTTGGAAGTCAAGGAGGATGGACAGATCAAGGTTTCATTCAAGATAGTGATTTTATTTTATGGGAATGCAAATGATAAAATCACAAATATTAGTTCATTTCATTAGGAATTTTAGTTTATTTTTCTCCAAGTTTTATTTTATTTTACCTACACTTCAGATAAACAATATAAAATAAAATCTATGATAAAATTCAACTCAAATTTGGATTCAACCCATTTGTACTCCCTTTGGCAGTTGTACAAATGACATAACCAATGTTTTTGAGCTGTCAATTACCCGGATGGTCGGACTGTTTGGCCCAGAAATCATCCAGGCAACTGGTTCTGTTTTACCCCAAACCCAGTCCCTGACCAAAATCGTTGAATTGATCAATAACCCGTTGATCCAAGCACTCAAACCTTCAACTCGTTCAATAGTTTTGATCATTTTTTATTTTAATTATTTTTTTTTTAATTTATCTTGTCAAAACAGAATATTCATTTATACCAGATGGTCAAACTATTGACCTAAAAACCAATGGACAAAATGGTTCTAGTTCCAGGTAGGTTTTTAAAACATTGCAAACAACACTGCAACCAAATGCAGTTGGAGGAATTCTTTTTCCTGCATGCGAAAGACAAAGTAAATATCAATTATTCATGGAAACTAATTTCTAAACTTTGTACTGTTCCCAAGCAAGGGCATACGTACTTATCCAGATATATTTTTACTTGAGTTGTGGGAACGTTCTTAAGAATACGCTGTGTTGCAGTGCAAATCTTAATTGGATGCAAAATTTGTATTTGGTTCAGTTTTTCTTTTATTTATTTGTAATCATAATTTGCATTTCTATCTGACATAAAATTTGTACTTTATCTCTTTTACACTCACTAACAGTGCAAATTTTACATCCAAAAGTTGAGGCAAAATTACACTACATTCCTCCTTACCTCAACTATTTTTCATGTAAATGGGAACCACATCAACCCTCCTACCGCCATTCTCTTTCATTTATTTGCACTCACTGACAGTGCAAATTTTACAACCCATAAATTGAGGCAAAATTGCACCACATTCCTCCTTAGCTCAATTAATTTTCTTCTTATTTTTTTTTATCATCAATAACCAAGCCTTATCTCAACCATATGGCCATATGGGTTGGCTACATGAATCCTGTTTTGTCATTCCAGCATTGTGCTTAATGCTTTTTACCCATCTCCTTTCAAAAGAATTTAAGAGCCCTTATCTTCTTTTCCTATTTTTCATCTTACAGATAAAGAAGACAAAGTCAACTCTGAGGTCTGAACTGAAGCAATAAACCAGAATTTAAACTCAACTCTTTTGCATTCCCATGCATTTACACCGTTGCAAATGAAATTTGTACTGCAACCAAACGTAGCCTTAATAACTCTTCCTCTACTTACTTTCAATTAAAGTGAGCATATTAGCATAGACCGGCAGGCTGAACATTTGTGTACATAACGTCTTATCTTACTTTAACGAGGAGGTATAAATTAATTTTTATCAAACAACTGCAGAAAAAATTATAGGAACTTGCATATACTTCAGTGGAAGTTTCATCACGAAGTAGGAAAAGAAAATGAAGAACATCGAGGATATAGAAAATCAAGAATTTCAATTGAATGGTGCGTGTTTCGATGGGGAGAGTTACACCCTGATCATTTACAAAAATAAACATATGGAAGTCCCAATACCAAGTAGACACTGGGCACAAGAGATTAGTTTGAACTATCCCAATGTCTTCCCTTCCAGTACTGCAAGTACGATGCATTTATCTTATAGTACTAGAAACTAGAAAGGTTGCAAATTTGCAATCAGGATTAACCGTAAAACTGTGTCATTGTGAAACATCAACTGGGCTATGAGGCTCATTTTAATTTGTTTTTCCGGCCTTTCTACTTCCACAACCCTTGTCTATGTTGTAAGACATTAGACGTGAAGCAAGATCCATGAAGTCGTGCTCTTTGCAGGGAATTATGAGACCACCAACTGGTTGGTGAAACCCAAACTCTTCCTCCGCTCTAGCTAGCAAATGTTGGAACCAAGGATGCTTCAAGTAGGATATCGGGACGACGAATCGTTTCTTTTCCATCTCTCCAATGTACACCACGAAGTAGCCTTTCGGAGCATTAGCCATTGGTGATGCCATTGGCAATTGTTTTCTTCTCATCATGAGAGATCCCAGGAGAAACCATATGGCATCAACCATCCTAGCCACATAGACACCCATGGTTTGGTTTGGTTTCTTTCTGTGACAACTTGAAAGCAATTTCACAGATAAATCATGAAAAGATAAAGGAAATTGGAAGTTTGAAGTATACAGATTTGTGTTAGCATGTATATATAATTAGGAGAGTTAGGAGATGAGAGAAAACCATGTGGATGGAAATCACTAACATGTACATTTTGTTTGCGTATGGACTATGGGGGGGGGGGGGGGTCTTCTTCTTCATCACTCTTCCGAGAGTCATGCATGCTTTGTGGAATTGCATGGTCTCCATTTTGTCTTACAAGTCAAGTGGCCGAGAATAGCGTCGAAGATTTGGAGGGATCTCATCTGGTGGAATGCCAGCTAATTGAACCCAACCGGTACAATCGTTGTACCCGGGGAATGACAATGAGGCTACTTTAGCAGCGTGACACACTGCTCAAACTGCGCGAGGCTGTCGTCTACATTATGACTTATGACCATGAACGCACTCTTGTGGAAGGGTGGTGCCATGCCATCTGCCACGCCTATATATAACTAAACTACTAATAAGGAATTGGCACATGGCCTTGTCTTTATTTCATTTTCAAGCATTTCAGTATGTTTTGACTGCAAAGAAATACCTGAGAAAATTTGGGACGATAGCCTTAGAAATGAATAGTCCACCACAGCAGATTCATTATTGATTTGGACATTTTACCTACTCATCCTATTTTGGACTCAACAATCTCTTCTACTTTAATTTCTAGTAAAATACCGCATTAAGACCCTTTTTTTTAATCTTTCTAATCCTCATGACATAGATAGGACTGTATATTATTTTGTTTTTTTTTTTTTTTCCTCCTTTTTTGGTTTCAATACTTGTTGGTGTGGTTATCACATTCTATCATCAGAATGGGATCTAACTTGTCATTTTTTATCTGTTCCCTCCAACCCCAAGTCCCTTTTTTCTCAAACTTTATACGGATTTTTACATCTAAATCCTAAATTTAAACCCTAGACATTGAAAACGCAATGTGATTGGATGCATGTCCTCTGACTGGGCAAGAGCAAAGGATTACCCTTGTTTTTTTTTTCTCTCCCTTTTGTTCTGGGATTAGATAAGAGGTACAGGGTCTACTAACACAGCTTGTACTTGAAAATTATTCTGTTCCAGCACCAACTTATTTGGAAAAAAATCTTGATAAAGTACAGATAAAAAACCTTATAATTGTATATTTAAATGTTAGTGTTGTATGATTGGTACCATTCTATGATAAAAGGACTTCCTTGAACTTTGAGCCATTAAATTAGGTTGAACTTTGTATACTTGGAAAACAGATTAGCTGAATTTAGTGACTCCATTATGGGCTGTGGCATATGGGAGGCGTGGGGATCGGAGTGGGGCGGAATGCTTGGTCCCACAGCTATTTAAGTTTAGCTAATCATTTCCATTAACTGAACTTGATGACTGTGTTACCACCTGTTGGACCAATCATAATGCCCCATGCCGAATCCAGATTTTCTCCTCACAGAACGATCTCACAATGCTTTCAACCGTGCATTGAGAATATTTTCTATACTTGATGTTACGTTGTCATTCTTAGGAATATGTTTTCCGATGCATGGCTGTAATGTACTGTGAGGTCGGTGTGAGGTGCATTCTGTGAAGAACAAATTTGATTTCCCCATGCCAGTCTTAAAATGCATATGGTCTACAAACACTCAATTTCTCACTTCACATTTGTGGCTAGCATGGGGTGTAATGAATGGTCACACAATTTGGAACACAGTTATCAAGTTCAGCTAATCCTCTCTCATCATCTTGAGGCAATGCTTTGATTGGGATTCACGATTTAATGAAAATGGTCCAAGGGATCTCTAAAAGAGAAAGTGGTCATTTTTATCAGACAAGTATGCAGGAAGCAAATGCTTTCTATTTGGCTGTGTTTAGTTTGCGGTGCTAATATGAACAGAATGCAAATTTTGCACCCAGTTCAGTTTTGCATAAATTAAGTTGTTTGTAACACCTCCCTCCTACATCAATTGTATCACATAAAATGCACGGAAATTGCATTATATATCATGCTTCTTACTTTACTCCCAAATAAATAACCCTAGCTCCTATCTCTATTCTCTTTCATTTAAGACAAGTCAAAGAAACAAATTTGAATTCCCATGCATTTACACTAAAAATAAAAGTGAGCCTAAATTTGTATAAAGTAATTTTCTTTGTTACTCTTCCCAGAGGTTTACAAAGCAATTACAAATTTAATCTCCTTAGGTGGAAACTGGAAAACGATCCTCTTCACAAAAAATTATGAACTTCACCCCCATGTCTTCCAAGGTTGAGGGTTTCATCATTTTTCCCTGTTCAGATTTTTCAGTTACCATGCATCCTTTTAGATTCTTCCTCAGGACATGTCTCATGATCTATTATGAGGCAGTCATGCGAGATGTAAGGTTGATGAAGGCAGCTTCTTTGCATGGAATTGTGAGACCACCCATTGGGTGATCGAACCCAAATTCTTCTTCAGCCTGACTTAGCAAATCCTGGAACAAAGGATGCTTCAAGTAGGATACTGGAATTACAAATCTCTTCTTCTGCGTCTCTCCAACATAAACCGCCAAGTGGCCTTTTGGGACATCTCTGATTGCCCCTGCTGGAAATTCATCTCTAGCAAGAAGACGGTGTACTTTGAGAATCTGCTTGGCAGGAAGAACCATCGAAGGCAAGCGGATGCCCATGACCATCTTTAGAACAAAAAGCTAGACTGATGGCCTACAAATGGAGTTATATTTGTTCAGTCGTATAAATGGGCCGGCAAACCAAGAATAGAAGTGTCTGCACTGAAAACAAAGTGGTTAAAGGCTAGCTGCATACAAGTATGTGATAAAGTTGGATCAGTTTGCAGGTATATTTATAGAGAGAAACTGCCTGCAGACTGGGAGAGGAATGTTCTATGGTCAATCTATATTCGAGTGTATGATCAAGAGAGACTCGCAACTATTTCAGCATATATGTAGATAGATCTAACTACCTGGTTCAACAAAACTTTCTTCAGCTACCCCACATGTAAACACCTGCGGCTGCAATTACTATCAGAACTTCAAATATAAAGAGCTACTGCCCTTCATTATGAAAGCAAAAGAGTAAGGGATCCATGTGAATAGAATTGGATTATACACAAATGCAAGACGTCAAACACGTGAACATGTTTCAAGCTTTGGCCTACTATTTGGAGTCAACAAATTGGAAAGGGAATTTGGATAAGAAGTAGTGGGATTGGATGCAGAGCTATCTCCATCACTCACATGAGAGAGAGAGAGAGAGATTTCTTTTTTTTTTTTACTTTACCCCTGATTGATTGAGCATTTGAGCTGCAGGTTTTCAGATTACCTTGAATTACATGCGACGAGACTGCCTGCATGTTGTCTCAATTTCTCTCCCTTATTTATTTCTGGCTTCCCTTCCTGTTATCTATAATGCCAATACTTTTCTTAGCAAGATGCTCCATGGCAAGCCCAAAGACATGAAATATTTGTTGTTTACTAAAATCTCTTAAAACAATGGTGCCACCTGCTGCAGTACTGCTCCATTACAAAGCACGTTTATTCTCGTTCCATCATAAATTGGAAGCTCCATTCTACCTGCCATGTTCTTCTTAGTTATAAAAAAGAAGGAAAAAAAAAGGGAAAGAAAAGAATACCTACGCAGGTTCAGTACGGATTGTAAATTCTGGACCAAATCTGGATCACTGGTCAAACTTGTTTTTTACACATTTAAGGGAAGAAAAATGGAAAAAAGAAGGAAAATATGGAACTCATACAGAGAGTAACAAATTTATTCATGAATAACAATTTAAATTCTTGGTCCAAAATGACAGGCGGAAGATTGAACCTGTGGTCAAATGAAGACTCCAAGAAAAACTTGACTTGACCCAGTAAAAACAAAAACTTATTTCAATTGAATTATTCCAATTTAAGTTTCATGGGGGGAGTGGCATTCCCCAAAAAATATATATAGAATATGATGCTAGGAAATATATGATTTAACTTTTATGGTCTGAAAGGACCCAATCAAAGTATGTGATATAATATGGATAATGGATACATACGTGCATTATTAAATACATAATAACAATAGATTCTTTTTTCTTTTTGTGCCGGAAATGATTATGGTAGTAGTTAATGTTAACTTCATAGTGCATATTAGGGGTGAGCAAATGGTAGGTTTTACCGAGAACCGAATGGAATTCGCCTTGAGCCAATTCTATTCAATATGTTACAAGGTAGGATCTGGTATTAAATCTTGGAACCAACCCCTACCTAGGCCAGTTCTAGGGTCTTTGGGTTTATTCTACCCGAACCAATCCAATAAACCAGCCTTGGTTGGCCTTGGAACTGACATTGGTGGAATCTATCTTGGAACTAAACTTGCTTTGAAATAAACATTAAAATACTTTTGGGGATGTGAATATTTGAAGCCAAGCACTCATGGTTATAAAGTCCATGGTCACACTTGACCATTGAGTTACTTAAGTGGTTTGATCAATTATTTTCATTTTAATATTTGAATGTGTACAATAAGTAACGTAGAAGGTAATATTTACAAAATTTAAATATAAATTATAAGTTTTGAATAATATAATGATAACCTACATTTTAAATTACTCAATTTAATCAATAAGATAATATAAGTTTTAAATTATATATTACGTTTTATTAAAAATCAAGTTTTTAAAGAACATACTTCCTTTTTGAAGGGGGATAGTAAAGAAATAAAAGGTTATATGGATAAACTTTGGAATTGACCCATAACCAACCCTGGACTGACCTTTCCAGATAGGTTCCAGTTCCAAAAACTTGGAACCAACCCTATAGGGTAGGTTCTAGATTCTGCCATGAAACAGAACTGACCCATGCTCACCCCTAGTACATATATATCCATTCTGAATTGGACTCGGTATGGTTTTCAAGATTGTAGGTTCAACTTAGGCTGAGCCAATTCTACTTGCCGGTCTAACATACGACCTGATCTTTGGATGGAATAGCATTGCTGATTGTACTCGAGTCGAGGACCTCAGGCTGGCTAAGATGAAAGAGCCCAAAAGCAAACTTGGCTTTGTTGAGTTTGCATTAAGCTGACGGGCATCTGAGGCTGCTCATCCAAAAACTTTAATTGAAGAGCGTAGAGAGAATTGATCACTTGGTCAATGTTATCTCCACAACTTTGACTGAAAAAGAGAAAGGATGGACTGCATTTGGGCAACCATGGTAAGCTCCATGCTCCAGCCCAATCCAGATCTTTGGAATGGACTAGTCTTGACTTTTGAGCTTATTGCCCATACCATTTTTTATATCAACGTCTACGTTGGCAGCGTTTTAAGACCTTGGTATCTAATTTTTCAAAAAGGGCACGTATAAGGCTTCATTTGTCATTCTTTAAGGACTTATCTCCTTTTTACATTAAAATGCCTCTATAAATACTGAATTTTTAACAGCAAAACGGAGACTTTTTTTCTACTAGTAAAATTTCTTGTTCTATTAACAATTCAAAGTTTGTACATCAGAATAATATAGAACATGGTATCTTTCTGTTTTTCCAATATATACAAGTTTTACATGCTAAGAAGTGAGCTAATTTGTTTTATGTACAAGTGATATATACAAATTCTATTGACTAGAAGTATTGTGTCTTGGCTTGAATGGTACCCCAATGAAGTTGATCCACCTATGAGCGATCAAGAGAATGGTTCTTGAATTTCTTGACCAATCCTTCAGTATCCAGGCATACCAGTAAATGATTGCAATTGTGATGGATTGCTGATTCTAGTTCTTGAACTAGAACTCTAATTTCTACATCATTGCTCCCATTTGCCTTGCATGCTATTCCTGGGAGCTTCCAGGATTGCTTTTGATTTTAAACTCCTCAGTACATATCCAGTCCCTACATGACCTGATTTTTCATCAAATAAGCCATCCATGTACGAGGTAAATGAGGGAGTGACAGGATTTGACCTTGTGTCGGGATACTCATTATCTTCTTTTGCTATTTCTCAATATTCTTTAAAAATGTTGTAAGCTGATTCAATGATACTCAAAGGATATTTTTTTTTTCTTTTAAAAGATCCATTGATTCCTTGCTTCCCATAACTTATATAGTATCACCTTAAAATAAGGAATGCCAAATGCAGCTTAAGAATAATACAGAAGGTTTTTGCTCAAATGTATATAGAGTACTGTCTGATGTCTATCACAATACAGTCCTGCTGTGCTAGCTAGGTTATCACAATAAATGGAGGAAAATGCCTGTTATTATAGAAGATATTAAAGTTTCAGGCCGGGCCAGGTGGAGCGAGGGCTAATTGCCCTCAGGTGGCATTGCAAAGCCGGGTACTGCATGATCTCTTGGCTTCAGATTGGATTTCGATATCGAACACCATTGATTGAAAAAACATACAGCATTAAACTCAACTAATTAATTCACTAAAATGTATTAACTTTTTATTTTTTGTAAAAATAAGCATAATAGAGAAAAGAATAATTTCTTTTGAATGCTGCATTTACAGGAGAAAAGAGAAATTAACAAGGAAAGAACAAAATATTACAATGGCAACAGAAAAAAAGAAATTCCACTTTCCAGCAGATTAATTCGAAAGTGGTTTGTGGATGGGATGGTATGGAACGGAGATGAGCAACAGCCTAATTGTAGAGTAAATAGAATTATGCTCTAGATAGCAACCTAGCGGCAGCTATGAGGCATTGAGACGGGAAACTAGATCAACAAAATCATCTGCGTTGCATGGGATGATAAGACCACCACCCATTGGATGATCAAACCCAAACTCTTCGGCCGCCCAACTCAACAAGTCTTGGAACTGAGGATGCTTCAAGTAGGAAATAGGAACCACAAACCGCTTCTGTTCCATCTCCCCTACGTAAACTGTGAAGTGTCCTTTTGGGACATTTACAGTGGTTGCTACCCGCGAGAGTAACCCTCTATCTTTTGTCTGTGGAAGAGGAGATAGCAGGCGGACAATTTGCTTCACCATCTCTGGCAAACGGATACCCATTAATTTTTCTCTACTAGAGTATTACTTTGAAGCTAGCTTGATTCGTAACTGGCTCAACAGGGATCTTTCTTTTTGGGAATTAATTGAGCAAGTGAATCTGTGAATGTAAAGGGTCTAGTAGTTGAAACTATGATTCTCCCAGTTCCAGTGGGCTATATATAGAGGGGAGAGAGATTTTTTTTTTCTTTTTTTCTGAAAAAGTTTCGAGAGAGAGAGTTTCTTGGTTGGATACAGAGTTTGTGATTGGATACAGAGTTTCTTGGTTGGGACCATATCAAACGTTAACAAACAAGCTGGCTTTGTTTTGTCGCATACTGCCATGTGTTATTTGTGAATTTTCCTTTGAGCACATCACGGGGCTTAATGACTGAATTGAATTCCACTTTGCCCCAAAAAATATATATTGAATTCCACTTGAAATCATGGTCATGGATAACATATTTCAATTTTCTTTCTATCTTTCCTTCTTTCTTTTTTTTTAATTTGCTGGGATTATACAAACGTTGCAGCCCATCCCATCACCGTAAATCCACACCATCGCCGTATACCCCCAACCCTGGTGGCAGAAGGATTTGATTCCAGGTCTCTGGAACAACAAACCAGAAGCCACCATCAGTTAGTTTTCTATTTAAAGTCTTGCGATTTTTTTCTTTGTAATAAAAATCAGCTATTCCATTTGGAAACCGTGAAATCACGGGTAAGGCCTTCTTAAGTGAATTGAACTGGCCAACTGGACTTCCGTTGTGTTTGCAATTACCGTACCAGGCCCAGCCATCTGAATGTATGTTTGATCTTTCAATCAGTAGCATGGCAATGCACATTGAGTGAAGCTGTGTACTGGTACCGGAAAATGAGAGACAACCCATGCACTGACGTGGTCAAAATAATTACCACGTGGCAAATCAGAACCGTTAGCCTGAAACATTAATCCGAACTTTGCGTAATTGGCTCCTTCATGGTCAGACGAAAGCCTCCGATTACCTCCTGATTTTGACGTGTAAACGCTAGGTTTTAAATCCTAAATCAAAAAGGTAATGCAATTGTCCACGTCAGACCACCTAATCATTTGGTCAAAGAGAAAAAGGCAGTCAAAGATGACAGAAAATTGCGGAGAAAACTATTGTTGTTGGGACAAACTAACTACAAATTTGAGTATTTAAAGATTAGTTGTCATCTTGGATTTATCTTACACTTTTCAACAATAATTCGTAATCGTAAATTGTAGCCTATAGGTTATTAGCTTCTATGAAGAGGCCAACCAAGTATACCTAATTTCATGTATTTCCCTTCTGTCCGGTACCCTTTCCTCTCTGTCTCTCTCTACATATATATACAAATGACAGTGTCAGCTATCTAAGGATAAGTGGGTTGGTTATCCTAATTCCTATATGAATACAGAGGGTCAATTTCTATTCGCACAGCCGCAGCCTGTATCTCTCACTCAAGAAAGAAAGAATAAACTTATATCTATATCAACGGCACTAATGGAGATTTCCTTAACCATTCTAATGTGCTGTGAAGTTGTTTCATTCCGTTCTCAAAACTAGAGCAGACATCAAACTCAAAAGGGCCAATTTGCTATGTTTCTGCAATGTTCAACCACATGGTCCGGCCCAATTCGAAACACTAAAGTAATTTTATTACGAGCATGTCTGGAACCAATGTTGTTTTTCCAAAAATTGATGCCACATTGGCACCACATAGACTTATTCATGGGCCAGACTTTGGGTTCGATTTTATATTTTGTGGGTTTGGGTTTCTGGACAGATTCATTGGAATTTTGAAAAAAGTCAAGCCCGAGCCCAGCCCATGAATAAATCTAGTGCCACAGAGGAGACTTGGTGTCGAGGAAAATGATCTCTGTTTGATTGAGTGTTTAAAAAAAACGGTTTTTCAGGCCACACATTAGAAATTGGGAAAAACATGGTAAGGGAAACACTCTTTTAGAATTTTTCTCATTTTTAATGTCATTGCTAGTAATGATTTGCTGATGTGGTATTGAAAAACACCCAGGTGGCAGCAATGGTCCCAAATAAAAAAAAATGCAGTTTTCTCAGAAAAGAGGATACCAATGCAGTACGAGAAAATGGCACTGGAGAAATTGCAACGAGAGAGAGAGAGAGAGAGTTCTTTACCCAACTGTCACAGCAACACTATCCAGGATGGTGTTAGACGTGCAATTGTAAGTAACGCAAACAAGGAAAAAAGATGTACTCTCGCCATTGTTTTTATTCATGTCATGTACAGACTAAAGTGTGCTTTTGTGTTTTCAAATGGCGGTGGTTTGATTTTGATAGCATCATTAATTTCATTGAATTGGGTTGGGTGTAGGGATGTGCACAGCCCACTCTCAACCCTAAGACCTGAATCATGGGCCTAGGCCCAGCCCACTCTTCTTTGTTTTGTGTTGCTCTTTGCTAGACCCAATTCAACGACATTAGCTCCTACTCAAGGAAAAAAGTGCCCCTTTTTGTCTTAAAATCTGAAATAAAGAAGACAAGGGAAAAACCATCTGAAATGGGTAATTTAGGCATTTAAAAGTGTAGCATTTTAGGGGAGTACTTTCCTTACCGAGTATGGGATCATTAACTAGTTCAAATTTTAAGTATGATATCATGTTGATTTTTGCGGTTGTTAATTAATACTGTCTCAATCTAATTAATTGTTACTGGAAGACTGATTAAGGGTGAAGGTAGGCAAGAAATGTTAGACCACTCAGGGTCTCAGGGTTCCAAAAGGACTGATGCAGTGCAACAAGAAGAAGAAAAAATAAAACAAGTAGAAGGAAGAAGTATCTATGAATGCGTTGTTACTTCCCTATGACAACAACAAAGAAGAAAAGCACACATTTTAAAGTTGCAATGTAGTTAATAAAGCATGTTCTTCGAAATTGGAGAGATCAGTAGTACTGGGTTGCTACATATGTTGCGTTGCTAGAGAAAAGAAAAAGCTTCTCAAGGCTTGTAAGAGAGGAGAGGAGTATAAGTGTTGTATACCTTATTAACCTCTCAATATATAGGGATAGGCGGAAGTGGTACATTTTGCAGAGGTTGATCAATCCACAAGACATGTAATATAAACTATTTTCGTACCTGCACCAAATAATGGGGACTATCTTTTGGGGCTCAACTGCACTTAAATGTAATGGATTCACCTCAGCTAAACCTATAAAAATTGGACTGGGTATTGGTCCGACCCGATTCGATCCATTATTTATGAATCTACTGTAGATGGACCAGATCCAACCCAACGCAATGAATACTTTGGACCATTATGGACTAGTCCAATTCAATGACTGGACCATCCAAACTCCAACCCAAACCTGATCCATTGACACCCGTTCTTTTATCTTACATCAATGGACTGGACATTGGTTCAATCCGATCAAGTACAGTATAAATCCATTACAATAAATATTTTGGACCATTAATTCTGGACCTGTTCAATCCCTTCAAATTGATTTTGATTCATACGGGTCCAACCTAAACCTGGTCCATTGACACCAATGCAAGTTGGGCTTCTAACGTGTTAGTAATAGAGATATTCAACATGGGCATTTAACTGCTTCCGGTCCATAACCCACATATGGGCCTAAATCACGAACAAAGGGCGAACCTATATGTCCTAAAAGTTGGTAGGCCCTACTCCACTATTCTGCTTGCAGGTGTAAAGTTGAACTTGACGGTGTTCATTATTACAAGTGTAAACCAAACAAGACTCTAAAAGTTTGTTTCATTACATCACTTGTGTAATGGAAGTCTTCGAGTTTATGCAAAATTCAGTTCACCGCACTCTACCTTTGTAGAATCTTTTTTTCAAATTCTAGTTTCATCTCCTTATTACAGCGTCAGCAATTATGATTTATGAGTGACCCTTATGGAAAAACACCTTGAGGAATTAATATGATCAAGCATGGGCATTTCTGCGACTATTTTACCTCCGAAAATTTTACCATATACCAATAATACCTTTGTATATTTAAGTTTCTACAGCAGTTGTTTCGGCAATTAGCAAACACCACCTTAGCTTTTGAAGTAATCTTTCACAGTCTCTAATGCAAAACAGAAAAAGAATGTATTTGCGATACACCTTCTTATGGCTAGAAATGGAGTCTTGTACAGATGAGCCAAATAGCAGGCTACATATTTCATTAATTAGACCAAAATCTGGTCCACGCAAATTCATCCTAATAAATCTCATTTGATCTAGTTATGGTTCAACACGATTGTGGATCACTAGCTTTTTCATTCTTTCTTTCTATTTTGCGGAAGTAGTTTTTATTTACATTAAATCCATTAGTGAGAAGGATTATTCTTTACAGGGTTTGACCCGCTTATTGAATGCCTTTTTTTTTTTGCTTGGGCGGTTTTGCATTTTGTCTGTATCTTTCTCTTCTTTTCAGGATTTATTTTATCTATTATCAAAAAAAATATCTTTGCTAGGTATACATATTTTTGTTTCATTAGGAAGTAATAGAAGACAAGGGAAGAAATTAAGAAAATAAGGAGGAGAAATCGATCTCTATTTAATCATGCTAAATAGTTCTCTTTACAAGCTAGTAATGACAACAAGAAGGAAAACCCACTTTAATTACATGGGTTGGTAGGACTATATATAAAAACTTCAAAATTGGCCGGGGAGATTAGTTGAGATTTCTGAAGGGCCATCAATTTCTGTTTACAAATTTGCTGCTGCGTACGTACTCCATTGAGTAGCCATTCAAGTGAGAAGTCAGATGGATGAAGGCGCCTTCGTTGCAAGGAATAGTAAGACCACCCATTGGAGGATGAAAGCTAAATTCTTCCTCAGCCCGCTTCAACAAGTCATGGAATAAGGGATGCTTAAAGAGAGAAATCGGAACCACAAATCGCTTAGTCTGGTTCTCTCCAACGTAAACGGCAAAGTGACCCCTGGGAACATCCTTTGTTGTTATTTCTGCTGTCGACGATGATGATCGATGAAGACAACGATTGTTGTCTAGTGCGGTGAAGATACCTTTGTCGTCGAACCCGAAGAATTTGTTTGGCATGAGCGATCATCTCTGGAAAACGAATGCCCATTAGCTGCTGCTTATAAATTGTATGGATCTTTAGGATAGAAGGAAGAAATTAAGCACAAGTGCCTGTACGTAAGAGGCTGGATTGTAACTACTTTCAAGGTCTAGAGAGGGGATCGATGCTGGTCAAGTAATGTTATATACATATTCTCTAGTCTGATCTATATATGGGGAAAGGTGTGTGAGAATGAGATGTACTTAATTGGGCGTAATGTTAGTGTAGGGAGACATATATTGTGACATTAGAACCCACCACAAAAATTTTGGTACCTACAAACACGCAGTGTGTCTCTCCTTCGATTCATGGTTGTGTTATTAGTTTGGAGCAGGTGATCAAGTACCCAACTTCAACTCCTGGATTAAGGAACGCCCGGCCCCTTTAGGTTAACAGTTCCTTGAGATTTAACTGACCTAACCTTGCTAACCTATATATGGTGAAGGCCAAGCCCTTGAGATTTAACTGACCTATCCTAGCTAAGTGAAGGCCAGGACGGATTTGGAACAAGTTAATTTGCCTCAACCATAACCCTATCATAAGGCATCTCATCCCAAACACGACCTTATCAAATGATATATTATTTAATCTGATTTGACCCTATACGATCTTAACCAAATCCAACTTAACCCATCAACTGTAACCCTGTTCTCTTTTAGTGAAGACCATATTTAATTTATACAATTACGTCATATGGTTCATCATGGGATAGCTATGTATAATGGGATGGACATCTCAAGATGCATCCATGTTTGTATCTAAGAAGATAGATAGAGGAAATTGTAAAAGTGAATGGATCATGGATGTCATGGTGATGGACATGTCCCATGTCCAATTCATAGAAACCAATCGGTTCGTGTTATCTGAGTATTGTGTATATTCCAACCTGCAAAACTTGCATTAAGACAACGCAACAAGTATTCATGGCAATTCAGCTTCTTCATCTTGATAAGAAAACATATCTAAGTTCATACTTCATACTTTTCCCATCTAGGGGGAATTAATGCATCGCCCGCTTAGTGGGACACCTTACTGATCAGCCATTGTTACTCAAACAGATGACAATCTCTCTCTCTCTCTCTCTCTCTGCTAGCTGTTTGTAGGTGACAGCATTATTTCATGTTTGTCCGTCGTGCTCTAGGTAGGTTAGACCCATGTTGATATAATGTTGTTGTAAGTTGAAGTAACTTGCAATTCAGATCTGTGGCTCGTTGTAATGATAAAGTCAAAAATATAATTATGTATTTTTTCGATTTTTTATTTTTTCAATTTCTTCCCAACGGAAAAGTTTTTTTTTTTTTTTTTTTTTTGTGTGTGTGTGTATAATAGATCAAGATATATATTGTGCTTGACAAAAATTCGTATCGTACCACTTAATAAATTTACCATGGGCAGAATGAAATTGAATACGACATATATGAATGAAGTTGCAAGAATATTCCGAAGAAAAACTATCAATAACCTCTGTAAAGAGAATAAAGATTTAGGATTTAGAGTGCATGCATTTTTCCTCAACACTACCCCTGGTTGTGAAACGAAAAAGAATTGAATAAAGGGTTTATTTACTCTTGAGTCTTCTTGAAGAACGCCTAGATATTGAGTCTTTTAAATTGTTTATGTAATTTGAATATATATTTAGTACCTTCTTCTCATTTTTGTACGTGACGGCCGGCCCAACACTAGTGTTATGTCATGCATTACCCAAAAACCGGTGTGGTTTGAGTACAAGTCCGGGCGGCATATATCAAACCCTGAGGTGTAAGTATTGTAACATGACATAATTCTATGATCAATCACCAACTATCGAAATAAGCCACTTTTTCAATACCATAGAATTTGTGATTCTTTGAACTGAAAACAAGCTGTATATATTGAGAACAAAATGGGAGTATCTTCTTCAATGGAAATAGTGTTGCAGAGGGCATGACCTCACATACACAAATTCATCAAGGTTTGGAGACTAATAAATGGTTCGTGTTCTTTCTAAAGTGCAACGTAACTTGTGAGTTCTTGTCATATTACTCCCAACAGAGAGCAACTTGCATAAATATAAATAGGACCCACTTGAAAATTGAAATAAATAAATAAACGTCCTGTAATTTGATCAATCATCATACTTGGGCATTCTTCATCTTGGTAACAGAACATGTCAAGGTTCATGTGTCGCAATGTATAATGCAGGCCGGGTGGGGTCTTGAGTATTGAGTAAAAAGTTGATTGAAGTGACAAAACAATCTCTCTCTCTCTCTCATACGTACGTACAGAGGAGTATTGCTGTTGAGGTCATGGCGACAAAAGGGACCCTTACTGAACGTGGAAAGAAGTCGTGAGTGCAATCAGTGGTGCAATTTGGCATCTTAAAACTGCGAGCGATCTTTCTGGAAATGTTTGCTCAGGGCCTAGCTCCAACTCTCACATCAATGTGATGACTATGAGATAATGAAAATGACAAAGCCATGCATTTAAAGATTACAACACATTTGATTTGGGTTTTATTTTGCTTACGTATCTTTCTAAATCATACCCTTAATTAGTCTTTAAGATTTTGCTAATACTTGATGAATGAACTACTCATATATCTAATATATTAACTTTCGGGGAGTTTTGTTGGTCATGCCGACTATGCTAATTATCAATTACAGTGGCTCTGTAGAACTGATTTATTGGTCTGAGCCATTCTTTAAACTTTAAAGGGTGTAAATCAACTTGAATCACATTAATTGCATGCATATACCATGGATTGAACTGAACTGGGCAATACCACAATTTCTCATCCATAGTTTCATAGATCAGTCTATAGTCTATAGTAGATTGAATGATTGTTAAACCATGTTGTGGTTTCATCCATCCACACAGTATAGCGGGCCCAGTAATTTCAAACACACCACATGACATAAAATCACTCTACCTACCCAACACCCCTGAATTGGTAACTTGGCAATTGATATGGGTCTTGTAATGAAGGAGGCCCAAAATTTGTGAGGTGTAGAACAGAACAGATATCCATGATTTTTCTTCTAAGAAACATTTTTTTTCAAAGGGAATATCAGAAAATGTCTATGCTCAAATGTCAGTTTGCCATGTGCCTTATATGGGGCCAACAACACATGAGTTTGGATCAAGTCCGGATCAAGTAGGCACATCGTTGTAAGCACGTTAAACGAATATTTCTTTTTTACATCTGACCTTTAAAATACCTTAAACCTATGCTTGAAAAATATTAAAGACAACTTTTAACAGTTGCTAGAATATTTATAAAGTGCTCACTGAATATGCTTCATATGTCGTGCCTACTGAATTCCCACCAATTTGAATGTACTTCCCTTCCTAAAAAATACTACAGCCACATATCGGGAGCATCTCTCCATAAACAGATCAGGTTTCATAACAAGCACATGCATGTAGCTCCATCTTCCTTGTATTATTAATTAGTTTGGTCGCAACGGGTGACTAAATGGGTAAGTTATATTTGAAACCATTTAGAATCAACTTCAAATCATTCTTAGTAAGGTTAGCTTTCGAATAAGGTTAATTTGACCTTGTAAAGTTGGTTTTAATAAGTTTTGAGATAGGGTTTGGTTCCATAATATTTCTGCGACTGATCCCTCAACACAAGTCATGTACAGTTCAAGGGTCTGGGTGTTTATCTTACCTGACTGACCCCTCAACATAAGCCAGTTCTAGAGTCTGGGTGTTTGTCCTAGCTGAATCTACCTAGAGAACTGACCTTGATTGGCCTTGGTGAAACCAGCCTGCCGAACTTAGCATATGGGTTTAAATGATGGATTATTTATTAATCATATTGTATTATTTGAAGTGGTTTTGAATTGTATTGTATTTGTATCTATATTGCATTTAATTTAATTGTGGAATGTGTGTAAAAATTGGATTATGGATTAATAATGAGCATGCCATATTATTTAGGTTGTCTATGAATTATGTTTAATTTTCTTCGAGATTGAATAACTATATAGATTTCAAATATGGAATATTTATGGTATATGATTTTCTAAGATCAAAGCTCTGAAAGAGAAAAATAAAAATAAAAAACAGAGAGTGCACTACAGGCTATATATGAAATTAAATGCCTACAAAATTCAAACCAGGATGGCAGGATAAAATCATTCTAATTAATCTCTCCATCACTTTCTGCATACTAAATTTGCTGCTACTATTCACTAGCATTCCAAGTAATTAAGAAGAGGCATCAATTAGAAATGGCAATGGGGCTGGTTCAGGGTGGGGATTTCATTTCCCATTCTCGACCCAGACTCCAAAATCACCCCCCATTTTTGTTTTCGATCCCTGTCAGGGAAAGAAATCTCCCTCCATCCCTGACCCCAATGGGCATAAATTTTCCGTCAGAGACCCGAATCCCCAAGAAAACTGATATTTCCTTCAATTCCATGCTGTCGTACCCAAAAGAAGAACTACAGTGGAAGAGAATTATAGGACTAGAGAAAGATTCCACACAACCCCACCATTGCTAAATTTAACAGTAAATTGCAAAAAAGGCTTAAATTCGAAGTGGGTTTCTTCTAAAACAACTTAGTTCTTCAATTTCGTTACCAGAACCTCTTCTTCCCCAGAATCCAAGGTATAAACCCCCTTTAGAAATCAATTTTAACCGAAACTGGTGTTTTAAATGAAAGGGGCATGAAGAAAAAGCTAGAAGAACTAAAGTAGGTTTCAGGGAAGTCCTTAACTAAAAGCTGAAACTGGTGTTTTCTCCACCATGAATTAACAAATACAATTAAATAAGCTTCAATTCTGTAACAGTAATCTAATCAAAACAAAACCCCTTATAACATCTATTTTTCATTATCGGGTGAGAATGAACGTGAACGCCACGAGCCAACCCAACAAAGCATGACAGAAAATTCTTAAAAAAGAAGGAAAGAAAGAAAGAATTAGATCTAAAAACAGAACATATGTACTTTCTTCTTTGAAGAACTTAGTTTTAGTTCTTTCTTCTTTGAGTACTCTCAATCTCTATCCTCTGTCGATACTCGAGGGGTAGTTTGGTAGTCAGCGATGATAGACGTCTGATGTCCGATGGGCAAGTGGCGACAGCGACAGCGGTCGGCGAATCAGCGATGAAGACGAAGGAAGAAGAAGACTAGGGTTCACGATTCACTTCAGAGTTCTCTGTCTATCGAATTTTGCGTATTTGTGTTTTTTAAGTTTTAATCTTTAAAAATAAATGAATAATAAATAATATTATATATAATTATATATTTATTAATTGGGGGTGAGTCGGGGCGGGGATTGCATTCCCCGTCCCCAAACCCGATCAGGGATTCAGGGATAGTCCCATCCCCAATCCCGCCAAAGTATCCCCCATCCCCGTCCCCGTCAGGTCGGAGAGCCTGGGTACCCGTCCGGGACAGGGAAAATTGCCACCCCTAGCACAAATTGATCAATATACCTTCGTTACACGGAATCCTGCTGATTAATTAATAGGACTGTACATGGGTTGGTTCGGTTCAGTTGCATATATTTTTTTCAACCGAACCAAACTGCTTAGGCTGAAGTTTCAGCCAACCGAAACCGATCTAATGAGTTTAAAAATCGGCCTGTTATCTGAACAGTTGGGTTTGTCAGTTTGGTCGGTTTAAATCCAACCTTCAAAAACTTGAGACTCCGAGGGTGGAAGCAATATTCACAAGTACAGTTTGAATAACTTTTCAGAGTTCAAAATGTACCGTTTTATTTCTTAGAAAGTTAGACTTTTAAGAGTTTCCTAGTCTTTTTTATCAGATTATTAATGCTCAATCTTCAAAAAAGGAGTGAAAATAACTTTTGAATGAATAATGACTTCTTTTCCAAAAACTAGGAAGGAAATTTTGGAAAATAAAGCTTTTATATAAATTCTAACTTTTTTTTTTTTGAAATTAGAAATAAGGACAAATTAGAAATTTGAGAATTTTGAACATTGGAAATTGAATATTTTGCCTTTTTTAATTCACAGTCAGTTCGGTTCAGATTGTTTTTAGTTTACAAATACATAAACCAAAACCGAACCGGCCAATCGAATTATGCATGTTTATAAACAGAAATTGAACCGATATATCAGAAAAGCCCTTAATCGTTGTTTCAGTTGTAGACAACCCAATGGGGGTGGGTGATTTGTAGATTTCATAAATACTTGCAAATCAACACAGCTTATTCGAAACCCTGATTCCTCCACGGCTACAAATTTCATAAATATTTGGACCTTGCTTTCAATGCCCACCTCGATCAAGCTGATGCCAGAGGATTATAGGACGTGAAACCGGAGGTCATGATTTGTAGATTTCATAAATACTTGCAAATCAATAGCTTGAGGCCATCCGCAGATTGAAGGATTATGGATTCCATCCGACCATTTACTTACCTTTTATCCCGGATGAGGAAACCGAAGGTCATGATTCTTGCCAAGTGAATTTCTTTTATTAAAGCATATATTGCAAGTGAATTTCATTCTTTTTTCCTCTGGGTTCGATTATGATATGGAAAAGATATGATATCTGATAAACTTCTGACCAGTCAATTGGAATCATAAATATGGTAGCTAATTAGGGGCTATTTAACAAAATTCATGGATGGGTTTTGATTGGTCAAAACTCTTTCAATACCATATTTTTTCTGCATCATAGATTTTCTTTTTCCTCTTCTTTGAGTGATATTAATTTAAATATTCAATTGCACTAGTTATTGTCTCTTTTATTTTTTTACAAAAGGTAAAATTTTGTGGCACCAATCATCATTATTGATCATCTTGATGGGACCGGGTGAGCAATTCTTCCTCAACCAAAAATGAGTAATGGATTTCTACCAAGGGCGGCTTTCAAGTAGAAAGTCTTCTGTAGTAACGGGTATTTTATTTTAGTACCCGAGGGCATTTGATTTCAATTCCCATTTTACAAAAGGGTAAAACAGGTATGTTGGAAAAAGAATTTATGCATCGATTTAACGTGATTTTGTCTTAGTTAACGGAAGGGAGGTTTTTGTTGAATTTTTTAAAAATTTAGGGGAGGTTTTTGTCAAAATGAAACTACAGAAAAGGTTTTTATGATTGTCAGAAACTTCAGAGAGAGATTTTTGTATTTTACCCTTAATTTAAATACAAGCAACTAACAACCCACCTTACAAATATTAAACAAAAATGTAACTATTTTACATGCAATTAACTGATTAAGTATGGTCCAATCCTAGATAAATGGGAACTAGGCTCACAAATTAATTTCTAATGTTATATATTTCCTCTTCTTCTTCTTCTTCTTTGTCTGTTGTTGTTACAGCTGCATCAATCCACTCATGCACCATTCAGATTGATGAATTGAAAATTTGAAATCGCCCTTACCTAATGGAATTATATGACCACCCATTGGATGCTCAAACTAAACTCTTCCTCAGCTTGATTCAGCAATTCTTGGTAGGAGTGCAACTGAGCAGGCTCCACCTGAGCCTGGACCCAGCTTGCCATATTACGTGGATTGAGCTTGGATTTTCAATCCTTGGGCTAGCCATGGAACCAAAAGTTTGGCCTTTTTTATTTTTCAAGCCAAGTTCATGCCTAACCCTTAGGTAATTTGAACTCGGCCCGATTCTGATCTTATCTTATTCTAACCCGAGCTCAACCCACTTACATACATACATATATGCATATACTATCACACATACAGGCTGATTTTGTAACCCAATCTTGGCTTACGCCTGAGCTCAACCCAAATGCATCGAATTTCAATTCAGGCTGGGTCCAAGTTGAATAGTTTGGACTTGACCTCGGGCTTGGGCTAGGCTTGGGCCTTAGGCCCACTTCTTAGGTTTGGGTCTGGGTCAAGCTTAAACATGGCCCAGCCTACTCGACTTGCACCCCTAGTTCTCGAAAGGATGGTTCAATTAGTGTATGGGAATTGTGAAATGCTTCTTCTCTCTATTGGAGATGCAATAGAATTTTAATTAAACTTAAAACTCTATTTAAAAATAGAAAATATTATAAAAACCTAATTAGGTTTTCTAATAATCATCTTAACCTCCCATATATATGTTTTGACTTTAACAAAAACCTCCTATATTGTTTTGGAAAAAGGTGTAGATACTTTCCTTCTGTTAGCATTCAAAAATAGAAAATGTTGATGTAATGCATTAATTTTATCTAAATACAAATTTTACCCTTAGCCAATTATATTCAATCCAAAAAATAATTCTACCTAAAAATAACAAAAAAATAATTAGAAACCATAAAATTTTAAAAATTAATAAAAAATTAAACATTAAGATACAAAAAATAATACAGATTTATCTAGAGAGCATACAGAATTAACTACTCTCACTAAAGTGCAACTTGAATTGTGATCGAATAAACTAGACATAACCCAAAAAAAAATATGTCTGAATTGGACTTAGATGAACACTGTTTAATTGAAAATTCCAAAGCTCCTTCCTTAATTTTTCTTAATAAAACCCATGCATCACATTCAGGTACCAAGTAGTAAAGTTTTGAGGTTGAGAAAAAAGGATGTGATGTGATATGAGAAGATAAACTCAAGGCTTGATGGATAGAAAAAAAAAAAAAAGTAAAAGGAACAACTAAGGAAGAAATCAAGGATTGAATGTATTGCCCACAATATGAGACTATGTTAGGAATGGCAACGGGGTGGGTTCGGGGTGGGGATTACATTCCCCATCCCCGTCTCTGATCCCCATTGGGGAAAGAAATCCCCCTTCATCCTCGATACCGATGGGGATGAATTCCCCGGTGGAGATCCAAATCACTGAGGATTTAGCCATTAACAAAGAAAAAATGTTGAAAACATAAACAGAAAAGAAAATAGAAATACAAGGATTTAGCCATTAACAAAGTAGTCAAATCATGTATAAGGAATGTAAAAATAATAAGAGAAAGCCTATTTGAGTTGCCAAACTCCAAATTTCTCGAACAGATTACAAAAATAATTAGGTGCTATTGAGGTGCATGGATAACAATTACAACGAAACCAACAATGCACATCACACAGCCCAGGATCCCCAGTTTGTGTAATCTCTCCTTCAAGATAAAATGAGCCAACAAAGCACTAGTCCATGCCATCCAAACCACCATAAATAGTCACTGAAATTCTCTCTTACGTATAAAACATTGAGTGAATACTAAAATAAAGATAGAACACAAGGACGGTGATTACCTGACAATTATACTTAAGGCACCAAGGGGGGTAACAAGAACAGCTGGAGCAAATGCATATGCAACAAAATTTGCAACTTCTCCCACGATCACTAAACCAGCAAGAGATAGGAAAAAAGTATTATAATTGCAGACATTCAGTAAGAGAAACGAAGAGAATGCTGAACAATAGTTTAGTTTCTGAATACACCAACCATGAAAAAAGTAGGAAAAAAAATATCAACCTACAAATGGTGTTAGACGTGTTGTTAGTTTGTGCCTTGTTTCATGAAAATATGGCATTTACTACCCTCGAGATCCTTTAGGAACAAAAAGATGCAGCAAAGATGATGATGATAATAATAATAATAATAATTATGGCTCCATCAAATTTCTTGATACAAAATCCTAAAAGAAAGCTCTAAAAGGCTCAAATCGGCTTGTTGTAGGCAAGACATATTGGCAAGTGACTAGAAATTTGAAAGAATAGATATAATATTACAAAGTAGGCAAGACATATCTTGCAGAGTTTGTCTTCACTTGAAATTGGCAAGTGACTTGAAATCATAGCAGTTACAGGAAGAGGAGATATTCATTCCAGATATACTACACGATAGCAACATGTCTAAACCAACCCAGTACCAGCTTTGAAAAATTTACCCATCTCCTATATTCTTGAAAAGAAGTTGTCATCATAATTCATAAACAGGACTATGAAGAAGAAGATGATGCCAAGAGTCAATGGAGCAGAATAACTCCAAGAAAAATCAACCACGTCTCTCTTCCCCACATTATACTAAAAATAAGCGATTGCCAATTCCAAACTGAATAATATTGAACATCAGAAATAAGCATAAGATTTAAAAACAGAACATATCATTTGAGTCCTCCTTCCAACCACAATAGTTTTCTGTACTACACCATATAAAACAAGACTCTACTGTTAAATTTACTTGGAGTACTGAAGTGTAAAGACAATTTTGAGCATTCTTTTAACAGTAAAACCCAGGGTTGAGTTCTTAAATGAGCAAAACAGAACATAAAGCATACATCTAAAGGGATGATACCGGCACATCACCAGGGTGTGTACATTTTAAGCAAGTGAGGAAAGCATTCTTCAAAGCATGAAGCAACTGTAGACAGCCTTTGGTAATGGAGAGAGAGAAGAAACTACATGGTTACAACACATAACTGAATCAATAAAGAGATTGCACATATGCAATTCATTAACATACCTGAATCGGTAAAAACAACTAGTTAAAACTAAAAGGGAGTAAGTCACCAAGATAACATTAAAATTAAAATTTGTCCAACATTCAACACCATCAACACAAAGTAATATATACTAAATTAAAAAATAGTTTAACTTCAAAACAACCCATTCATGGTTTATCATGGCATCATTAAATATTCAAGTAGTCTGACTTGATTGAGATTGACTTGTTGTAAGACACTTTTCTCAAAAATTAAAGTAATTATCGATTACAAATATAAATAAGAATCACAAAATTCATGAACATCAATAATCAAATTAAAAAGCATATTTATTACCTTACCAACATCAGAATCATATTCAATTGTGCGGTAATATACATCTTTAACTTTCGAATCAACACTAAAAAGAAAAGACAATAAAATAAAATTAAAGGCATCAAATTAGATATACATAAAAAAACTAATAGTTTATAATATTAATTCCAATACCTTGTACTTGCTTCAATAACCAATTTTAAGCACACATTAATGCTTCCAAAGTTTCAAATGGGAATAGCTAAAATGTCCCTAGCAATCTTCTGCAATGTTGGATATTTGATTCCATTGGACTTCCACCAAGCCAATATATCAAAATCTAGATCTCTTGGCAAGACTTTCTCCTCCAAATAATGATCCAACTCAGATTTCATCGTTATATCACTAGAATCATCAGTAAATGAATCATACCCATAGAGAAAATTGAAATCTATAGAATCACTCATTGTTGGACAATGAGATGAAGATGAAGAAATTCCCTTCCGTTGATGAGTATTCTTGCTAGAGTTAGATCTTGATTGATACTTATGGAGTAAATCACAACAAAGTTAACAAATCCTCATAATTTCATCTGAAGCAAAACTTCCATAAAGTTTAAAAAATAAATACTTTAATAGCTTCAACTTGAACCTTGGATCCAAAACACATGCTACAACCATTACTCCTAGAATGATGCACCAATACTTGTCAAATTTAGGCAACATACTTGATGCCATTGTTTTAATAATCTCATTAGAACATGAAAGCCACTGAGATAATGAAAATCTAATCTCACAAAGAAAGAACTTATTTGTCATTAGATATTTAGTTCCAGAAAATATTTCAATCACATTATAAAATACTCGCAACCTCTCACAAATCTCTTTAGCTAAATTTCAATCCTTATCAGTTGGCAAACATTTATACAAAGGCTCGCGTTGTTTCAACTAATGAAACACATATTTATAAATTAAAGCAACACTAAGCATCAAGTATGTCGAGTTCCATTGGGTCTTACAATCAAGAATCAATTTTTTTGAACTTGATATTTGCAACTAACGTGTTGTTTCTCTAAAAGCTTGCTCTCTTTTGGGTGATGCTACTCAAAAAGCCACACTATTTCTAACTCTTTCTATGCCTTCTCCAATGATCCCCAAACCATCTTGGACAATCAAATTGAGAATATGAGCATAACAACGCAAGTGAAACAATTTTCCATAAGTGCACAAGTGTTAAGCTTACTCAAGATAATCTCAACAAGAGAATCATTAGTAGAGCAATTATCAACCACCGTTGTCGATAACTTCCTACCAATATTCCAATCCATCATGCAATCCACTAAAATATTAGAAAGTGCTTCCGAAGTGTGTGGACAAAGCACATAAACAAACCTAAAAATGCAGCATTAATTTACTAATAAGAACAAGTCTCAAATATTTGTTTTAAAATCAAATTACTAATAATACAAAAAGAACTTTGACAATGAATTAAGAAAATTAAATTTTAAAGTAACACGTTGAAAACTAAATGCCTCATAATCCGACTTTGCATCTCCCAACTGTCATCAATGAAATGCGCCATGATATCCATAAAGCCTTTCTTTTGGTTACTACTCGCTCACATATCAGTAGTTATTGCAACCCTACTAGGATTTTTCTCCAAAAAGTGCAATGTCTTTTATTTTTCATAGTCATATATCTTCAACATGTCACTTTTGATGGTATTCCGAGAAGGAACCTTAAAAAGAGGTTGAAGGCTAATTGTGCATTTTCTAAATCCACAATGTTCAACCATTGAAAGTGGGTATTCATGTAAAATTATCACGATGGTTAAGTCTTTCCTTAAAGCATCTTGATCAAAATGATAATTACAAACACAATCTTTCCATTAGCCTTTTTATGTTCTTTTATTAGAGCATGTTGCTTTATATCTTCATAACACCTTCTTGGCCAAGTCTTATAGTGGTCATGCAAATGAGTTGTCCCATTTTTACTATTCCCTCTAAGCTTTTTATGACAATAATTACACTCTGCCTTATCCTCTCCATTTACTTTTATCTTTTTGAAATGATTCCAAACAATAGATGTTAATTTCCTTTTTACACCAACATTAGCATCGGGGGCTTGATTAGGTGAGTCTGAATCATCAACCAAAATTTCATTAGAATTTTAAGCGGGAGATTCAACGGGTGACTCACTTGGAGAACCAATTGAAATTGATAAAGCTGGAGTTTGAGAGTGTTCAAGTTCAACCCCAATTGGAGATTGATTGTTACCAATAGGTGTCCCTGATTTAGAACTTTCATCTTGAGTTTCCATATTTTAAAACTAGAGAAAAAATTAATAAGCAAAAAATCTCATCAATTATAAATCTAAAAATAAAAAATAACACCAAACATGAATTAAATAATAAGTATATCTGAATATGATAACCTTCAATTGATGAATATCACTACCAACTAAAAATTAGAATGACATGAGTCTCTATTCCTAGTTGGTAGTTGCTTTTCAATTCAATGATTATTCAAATTATAGAAATAATAAACAATAAAACTAATATTTTGATAAAATAACATATGGTAAGTTGGTAACAACTTAACAGGGATAGGGAGATCTGAAGGGTGATTTGAGTTTGATCCATACTACATTCCAAGCATTCTGCATTGGTTTCATTTGGGTTTCATTTCATTTGGGTTCATCTCATATTGCATTTTAGGTGACAGGCGCTCATCTTCATTCCAGGCATTCTGCATTTTTTTTCTTTTAGCCCTAATTCAAACTACATGCTAATATCTGAACTATATTAGAATTTGTTTTCTACAATATAATGGAAATCAATCAAAGTTGAGAGAAAGAGAGACTGAGAGTCTGAGAGATTAAGACTGAGAGAGTGAGAAAGAGAGAGAGAGAAAGAGAGAGAGAGAGAGAGGACCGTTGCGAGTTGAGGTTGGCGACGAGAAAGAGAGTCTGAGGGCGATGGTGACGGTGGCCGGTGCCGATAGACGAAGGTCGAAGGAAGATTGAAGAACTGAGTTTAAGTTCTATCTTCTTTGAATATCTCTATCCTCTGTCGAGACTCGAGTGGTGGACTGGTAGTCGGCAACAATAGACATCCGACGACGTCCGATGTCCGATGGTGAGTGGGGACAGCGACAGCAGTCGATGAATCAGCGACGAAGACGAAGGAAGAAGAAGACTAGGGTTCACGATTCAAAGTTCTTTGTCTGCCGAAGACTCTAAGTGTTGAGTGTTTGTGTTTTTTAAGTTTTAATCTTTAAAAAAATGAATAACAATATAATATATAATATTATAATATTATAATATAAATATTATATAAATAATATTATATTATATAATTATATATTTATTAATCGAGGTCGGGTCGGGGTGGGGATTGCATTCCCCATCCCCGTCCCCAAACCCAACCAGGGATTCAAGAATAGCCCCATCCCTGACCCCGACCCCGCCAAAGTACCCCCATACCTGACCCGTCGAATAAGGGAGCCCGAATACCCATCGGGGAAGGAGAAAATTGCCACCCCTAGACTATGTATAGAAAGAATCACCCAACCCAACACGGTCAATGTGTGTGAATGGTGAGAACAAACTTATCAGCAATGTTGGATATCATGCATGTTTAGGAAGGATATCAAATGATTTCTTTAATTCCAACTCATGAAGATTTATTGTAAAGCAAAGTAGATGTGTGGTATAAATGGCAAGACATGATGCCCCACTGCTTTAGAGTTAATGCAGGAGTGAACATTCATCTGGTCTTGGTTTGTTCACCTCCCACGATCACAGAAGATACAAAGATTCATATTTACAGAAGCACTGAACATAGACCCTGCTGGTCATGTACATAGTACGTACTGTGCAGCCAACCTTATAAAGATTCTTCCTTGAGCCTGTAAAGTACCGACCAACCAACAGGTTTACGTGATTGTATTAATTATTGAATTCAATAATTTGTGTCAGATAAACTCAAATTTATTTAAAATTATTGAATTTTTTTAATATATAATACCATAATAGTATACTAACAATAAAATCATGCATATATTTCCTATATGATGCCGATATTCATTGTCTTGGCTTCACGTCTAAACCACCACCATGCAAATAAAATCTAATTTATTAATATTTGATTTGTTCTATCTCTCTCTTCCTAGGATGAATACAGGTAGATAGATATAGATTTACTCTCCTGTATCCATTTGTGTCCAGGTTGCAACATTCATGTTTCTCATCTTCCACTTGTCTGAATTAACCTCACCAGGAACGATAAGATTCTCGTCTTTTCATGGTGAACTCTTCCTTTGGGTCAAGGTGCAAAATTGTAAACAAAAGTTAGCTGATCACTGCAGTGGATCTCTATATTCCACTCAATTAAGAGGAAACAATCAGAAGCTAGCTATATTGCCATTACCCTTTAATTTGGTCAGGACACTCATATCTAATTTAAATTTTCAATTATTATAAACTAATTAAGGGGATGTTTGTCAACAAGTGTTGTTTTAATATCTTCCTTTGCATAGGTTGGAATCATTCACAACTATTGTGAAAAAACCTAAAAACACAGATTCAAATGGTACAAGAAAATTAAATAAAATAAAAGATACAGAAAATTAAGAAACAGAACATATATAGATTTACATGTTTTAGCTTATGGTTTATGTCCACGAACAAATGAGGAGCTGAAATCCGCTACGGGAACAATAATGGAGAATACAGAATTATGCACAATTTCTCTCATAGAAAACCCTAATTAAATCTAAAAATACAAATCTCTCAACACATTTCTCAGCCAAAAGATGAATACACCACAAATTATATCTCTTTATATTCGGGTTGAACCCTCAAACTGAATATGGATCAGGTCAGTACCGCCATGGGAGCTTAGAGAAAAGGAACCTCAGGGCAAGGTTTTTAAAACCGAATCGTAGAATGAACTGGTGAGAGGTCAAGTTCCCAGGTCGAACGATCGGCCTGTTCTAACAAAAAAAATAATAAATAATAAAAAGCGGTCAAAATCGTTCGAACGATTCAAACGGTTAACCACTCGAGTCAGCGGTTTGCTGACCAAAATCAATAGTTTTTGGGAAAAATCCAGTTTTGGAGAAAAATGGAACCAGTCATCTAACTGATTCCCGGTTTTCAAGTCCAACCGTCCGGTCTGGTCCGATTTTGAAAACCATGCCTTAGGGTAATTGTAATTCCCCTTCAAAAGAGGCTTCTTTTTTAATTTCTAGAGAAATTGTGATTTCAGCCCTTTAGACCCTGTTTGGCATCGTTCCAGAGAATCAGTTTTAGCGATTCTCGCAACTCCCCGGGATGTCGGATGAGAATGCCATTTGAGTGTGAATTTTCAAATTATTTTCTAGGTAGAAAATCTCAATTCCCGCAAACGTCCTTTTAAAATAACGAACACGTTTGGTCGTTGTACACGTGAAAGTAGGGGTAAATGAGGAAAATGGCATTTAAGTTATGAGATGTCTTCTCACATCACCGAAGAGTGCAACCAAAGCCTCCCCTGCAATCAATCTTTATGACCGGCGATAACAACTCCGATGATTGTTGAAGCAGATCAACAGATTTCTGGCCACGAGATTGTCATTCTATGTGGACCATGCAGATCAACTCCAACGATCGTTCATGTAGATCATCAACACATTTCTGGCCATGAGATATCGTTGTTTTGTGTAGACTACTCATGTAGAACAACTTCAGCTCTCCGACGATATATAACAACTTGAATGACTATTTCGTGCAGACCAAAGCCCAAACCCCATTTCTTCTTGTCGTTCTCTGTGATCGTTGTTTTGTTTCCTCTGCGATTTCCTTATCACGAGATCAACAGAGAGAAAGGGGGTAGGGGGGAGGAAGAGTGAGTGATGGCGGCCGGATTGGATTGGTTTGGTTCCAAATCAATCTTTCTAGGACTCTGTCATCAAGTATTGCTGGTTTGGTCCACCTGAATTGGGTGGAATAAAATCAAGGGAACTTGAATATATATCCACCGATCGTCGGCATCGATCGTTTTTTTAGATCAAGCTTATGATATGAATTATGATATATATTAATTACATTGGACAGTGTATCTGCAGTTGTAGCTCTTTAGCCATGCACACTTTATACTCCCTATCCCTCCCAAGTCCTTTACAAATTAATAAGAGAAAACGAAATAGAAAGAAAGAATTTACACGTTTGATGATATCTAAAAGAGTCAAAATTCATTCAACCCATCAACAGAAGCTTGAGGATGGATTGGATGCTGCACTGCAGATTCTCTCTGCTTGCTAGTTGTGTATTAAAGTAACTACGTACATATTAATATAACCCGATCCAACACTCACAAACAATTCAACTGGGAAGTAAGACCCAGAAAGTAATTTTCGTCGCAGGGAATTGTAAGAGCACCCACTATTGGATGATCAAACCCAAACTCTTCCTCAGCTTTATTCAGCAAGTCCTGGAACAATGGATGGTTCAAGTAAGATATGGGAACCACGAATCTCTTTCTCTGCTTCTCTCCAATAATGTATACAGCAACATGGCCCTTTGGAACTTCTGCCTTCCAAGCAGCACCCCCAGCCGACTGATTTGCAGCAGCAAGAAGAGACTTTTTGATAATCCTTGGTAATTGGATGCCCATGGCGCTGGCGGCTCGCGCGCTGTTAATCAATCGATATGCAGCAAGAAAAAGAAGAACAACAACAACAACAACAATGACAAGAGATTTCTTGAGAGTTTGATAAAACCAGCTAGGGAAGGCAGGCTTTTAATTAGCTCAATGGAGGATGAGATGAAATTTTCAAGACTTGATCAGAGAATTGCAGGAAACCGTTAGCACGTTGATATGTATATATAGAGAGAATTAAACCATCGTGGGGAGGACTTAAGTGATCACATGCTTCTGTCTTCGATTTCACTCAGTTTTGGAGACAAGAGTAGTCAATTTGTATAACCACTTGAAAAACCAATTTGCATTCATTGGACCCACTTAATAAAATTACAGACGGGTGACCCCTTTCAACTTGATTAACGTGATTTGTTCTCTACACGAAACGAAAATAGTACTTTAATTTGTTGGTCAGTGAAATGACTAGTTAACAAAGATTTATGGGAGAATCGAGATCCACCAGGCACCAGTTAATTGTTGGTTCCAACCAACCGATGAGTGTGATTCATTCTCCGGGGCCAAAAGGGAAAAGAAAATGTCGATCGAGTGTCCACTATGAGTAGAACCAGAATGGAAAAAGAAAAAATAATTAATTTAATCGAGCTAAGAGAAAGTTGTTTAGAAATACATCCAAAAGTTGCAACAAGTTGCCTACTTGCGTCTAAAATTTTTTTGATAAATGGTAATCAGACCCTCTCTAAAATAACAAACCATATTCTTACTTCTTCCTACCATCTTGAGAACAAACGACGATTCAGGTCCAAACTCGAAAAGGACCCATTTCTGCTGTTTGCCGCAGCAAATTGTCCCATGTCATATCCAAGGACTAAGTTACTGAGCTGTCCTGTCTAAGTGTCTATCAAAATAAAATTTCATGTGGTTAGTTCGAGCTTCATATGTACTTGTTATGAAGAGACTGTCAACATGAGTTTAAATCTGCGCCTCACAAACGCCCCCACACAATCGGAAGGCGCCAAGTGTCCTTCCACACGATTTCCCCCTTATCTCGTCCCGTTAGCTCCAAATTTCCGCTACTCTCGACTCTTGACCTGGCCTCGTCTCTGTAACCCTGACCCTTGCACTCCTCCATCCAAATTAATGGCGACAACTCTGGCAACGACAAACACATCGGAGGTACTCCCCGTCCCTCTCATCTCATCCCTCTCTAACATCTTTTCCATGTTTTATTTATTTTATTTTCAATACAAAACACAGAAGGGAAAGGAGATCACCGGCGACCACCCAACCATTATACAGGTTCAGTTTTTCCCTACTCATTCTCATCTTTTTTTTTTTTATTGCATCAAAACTTGGATTTTCTAATAAAAATAGAAGTGAATTCTATGTAATAACACCCACATTCAAAATTAAGAATATCCATATTCAATGAACGCCTGATCAAATTTTGTTCTCTTTCTACTATTAAAATACGGTGAATCCTATTTTGTGCAAAAAAAAAGAACACCCATATTCAAGTACCGCGCCAAAATATTGATTTCCACTGATTCAATACTCCGACTTGCATAGATCAATTGACACTTACCTTCATTCGCGATGGAACCAGAGCCTGGCGAGACAACTCTCATTAGGGAACACAAGATCATTCTCCTCCGAAGCAAGCGCTTCCCCGAGGATTACAGCATGCGAATGCGAGATCTTCCCGACATTGGATGGTAGAACCGCCAAGGATTCAACATACCGGAGATAGTTCAATGTCTTTAGCTTCTTGGCCCCGTCCGGCATGGCCATCAAAAATGAAAAGTTCCTCCCTAGAGCAGAAGAAGAAAAGGAGCGATTGATGAATAGAAGGTTGGAGGAGAGAAGTGGAGACTACTGGCAAACGGGGAATACCTCCAATGTGTCTGCCGGAACGGTCTTCGTCGCCGGAATTCTTGCCGTTAGCTTGGATGGAGTGCAGGGGTCAAAGTTAGATAGAGGAGGTCAGGTCAAGAGTCGAGAGTAGCAGGAATTTGGAGCTAACAGCCGTCCCATTAGCTCCACTGCTGAGGGAGGAATCATGCGAGAGGACACTAGGCGCCTTCAGATCGTGTGGGGCGTTCGTGGGGCGCCCAGTTGTGGGGCGCAGATTTGAACTCTGTCAACATTCACTTGATACACATTGACACCTAAGGTCCTAACATCTTTGGTTTAATTTCTAGCACTACTTTGCTTTTGATGAAGGGGACGTATTTGTGTAATTTTAATTTCTAAGTACTACTTTGTATTTTGATGAAGTGGACGTATTTGTGAAATGGTCAGGCTGGCAGGCTAAGTTAGCAAATCAAGGAGGCGTTCTCCGGTAGGAATGTGTTTGTTTCCATTTTTTTTTTTTTGAATTGTCACATCAAAAATAAAAATATGTTATTTAACCCGTTTTTATTTTCAAAAGGAAAAGAAAGTTGGTTTTGTTTCAAAAACTAATAACTATTGTTGAAACCAACAAAATATTGGTTTTTACTTTTAGAATAAAAACAAATTTTTTAATATAAAAATTAGGATAAATTTTTTAAACTACCCTTAAGTTAATTGACTAAGTGTATCTCTACTATGTTTTTGACAATTGACTAATTCTTCTTAGTCATTAATGTGCATCAACGGAAAGAGACAAAAATCCTAGTTTGATAGATTCTATATATTATAAAGAGACGTTCAGCAAAAATATGATGGGTATATATACTCATAAAGGACCAAAACAGTTAGCCTCAGTATGAAAGAAGTATGTAAAACCTTATATTTTGTATATATCTGCACACTGTACATATTTGTATTTATACTCTTTCCACTGGTGAAATCAACAGATTTATGTTACTAGCTGGCAAGACATTTGGCCCTACAGTTTTAGGATACAATGTATGGAAGCGCAACTTGAGAAGTTGAGCTTATACATCGAATAATTTTATTTTTTTATAATATAAGACTACCATGAATAAAGGTCCACACAAGTACCTGAGAAGAAATTTCAACTAGATTTTCTGAACCAGAGATACATTAAGCATTAGGCGTGGAAACCGAATTTCTGATTAATTATTAATTCCAAACTTGACAAGAGAGATCAGAGATCTTACTTAAAAATTCATGTATCTGAATTTAATCAATAAAATGGGTACTGAGTACTGTGACTGTCCATGAAGAATTAATCAATTGTTTCTGCCTTTACAACTCATTAAGGGTCCATGGGCGTGCGGTTCATTGAATTGGACTATATATTGTTTTATGGTCTTCCTTGGAACACTAAATTCCCATGTTAAGATAAAAATTATTAATTAATTGATGGAACTTTTAGGTATTAAAGAGGAGAGACTCGATGTGAGGCCTTTGGTGAGAGACCTTGGCCTCTGTAGATATCTCTTTCTATATATATATTATTACCTTGAGATTATGGTCCGAAAAATGGCTTATTATGGCTTGACAATCCAGATTCAGCACAAGACATGAAATTTTTTGGACCCTTATTAATTTTAGAAAGATATATAAAACATTATTTATGGAGGGCGTTTGTTAATAGTTAAAAAAAAAAAAAAAAAAACTAAAAGTGCTTTTTCATAAAAAAAAAAAAAAAAACATTTAGAAAATAGCCAAATTTTTTGGCTTATTGCTTATTACGTTTTGGAGAAGCCCCTCTCAAAAAAGAAGCCCATTTTACACAACAAAAAGCCTTTAAAACGAAAGCCCATATTACACGACCAAAATGTCTTTTTAAAAAAGAAACTCATTTATATTTTGGAAAAGCCCTTTTTAGAATGTTACACCAAACACTAATGTGCTTATCTAAATAAGAGCTTGTTCAAAAAGTGCTAACTAAAAAACCCTATTTAAAAACAGAAAATACTCCCAAACACCACCTAAATTTGCTGGAGATATGTCAAGGATCAAATGCGATGAAGGATCACATGATTTCACCTTCCAATTCATGAAAGCCTGTGAAATGAAATTTTGTATTGTTTTATTTATTTGCTAGACATTATGGCCTACTAACTTTAGGGCACACTTTATTGAAATACAACTTGAATGAAATATTACGCATACATAATTGAGCAATTATGTGATTGTTGAGATACAACTTGAGCAATTATACAATGAAACCTGCACACTTTATCAAATTATATACATAACTGGTTGGGGCTTACTTTTGATAAACTGGTTGGTGCTCTGTTTAGGATTCTTATGTACTTGGACCCTTTTACTCTGTTAGGCATGGCATTGTATGGCAACGAAGCAGGGTGGGACTGGGTTTTGCATATCCTGTTTTTTATCCTGAACTCAGATACTACCCCATCCCCATCCCCATCTTGTACCTCAGTGGGATTAGAAATCCCAACCCAATTCCCATATTTCCTTTATTTGCCCTAATATAATATATATATATATATATATAATATATATTAAAAATTATAGATAAATAGATGCATAGATGGATAGATAAATAGATAGATAGATATAATGCAGTGCCTATTGCAATATTTTTAAAACCATTCAAGTTCAGTGATTAAAAATTAAGATGGGTATGCCTAAAATGGTTTTTCTTTATCAAGGAAAATCAGAACACGCTTGGTCTGAAATAAGGCTATGGTTTGCATTAATTAAATTTAATCATCAATTGATTAACATTATACAAATTTTATGAACCCAACAACAATTTTCAGTATTGGAACCAAACAGCTGTTTGGTCATGAAAGTTGCGAAGGGAGCTATCTAACCAGGGACTGGATCTAAATAAGCACAATATGGTAAGCACATCCAATGAATAATTAATAAATATTATGACAACTGCGAAAAATGGTTTTTAATTTAAGGGAAAGGTGTCAAAAAATTTTTTAAGTGCTCATACTTAACAACGTTGTGCCTATCGGGACCATTCGAACCATCATCTATCAAAACTTTTAGTTGTTCAACTTTGACAATAATAATTGGTTCATGATTTACCAGACCAACATGACAACATGTGATTTCGGTATATGTAGCCTTTGGCATCTATCAACAACTCATCTGTCTTCTCCAAAGCTGAACACTGGTTTTTGGTGCCAAAGAATGGTCTTGGAGATTGATACCAGATATTTATCCCTTTTCTACCCTGTATTTAACCTTGTTTTTGTGTTTTGATATATATACACGGGCAAGAGAAAATGAAAAGATGAAAAGTGAAAAAGTGATCATCATCAATATTGGAGCCTTGGATATTGGCAGGGGTGTTAATGGACCAGTTTCAAGTTGGATCCCGTTCAATCCGAAGGTATTATGGACGGACCAGATAGTCTAAATAATTGTATGGACTCGGACCTGTCCAAATTTAAGTGGTCCATATATAATGTGGACCAAATTTGGACAAAGCCGTGGTCCGTTTCATTTCGTTTGAAGTTTGAATTTTCTGCAAAAATTTCTTTAAAGACCTAGCACTCCATGCCTCCACCGCTCCCTCTGGCAATTGAATGAAGCTCCGGAGGTGGTATTCTTCAAACTCCGACAGTACTTTCAGTGACATTCTCCTCTCTCCAGTTGTTTTCTCTCGTCTCTCTCTCTCTAGCGAATAGTGTTATCCAGCGGTTCTATTGTTATCCGTCGACCGACGACACTCTCCAATCTCTCCTGTGGTTATCTATCTCGTCTCTCTTTCTCTTTCTATCCAGCGGTAGACTCCTCACTCGTTTAGGTATTTTCTCTCTCCTCTGTCATTCCAAACAGTTTAATTTTTGTATTGTTTTTGGTTTTGGTTTCAACTTTTGTTCCTAAACTGGGGAAAACTTGAATGCTCTACTTACTAATCTCTCAGATGAAGATACAAGAGAAAAGATGAAGATACAAAATCCATACACTTACTTCATGATAGAAGCTATAGATGTATCCAAATCAAGATCTGTTTACTTTCAGAAAAAAAAAAAATCAAGATCTCCATGATGGAATTGATGGAATGCTTTGCTCATCTCTGAAGAAATTTCCTGGATCAACAATTCTTTTCACATGAACCAATCTCTTGAAGTTACTCTTGAAATACTTCTTACATGAAGAAATTTCGTGAGTACTGCCTGAACCTAGTTACTCTTGAAATACTCTTGAAATTTCCTGTGTCTAGTACTAGAAGCATGACGATCTAGAAGTTCCATGGATTTGGCATATTACCAGTTGACCTTGGGAACTAAAATACATTTCTCAACACTAAAATCACATGCCGACTCATTCTCTTTGTGACACTGAACCTACTAATTTTCCAATAACAGCGACTGTAGTTGGATGAATATTTTCAACATTTCACCACAGTTACATCGGACCTCTTAGGTTATGTTTGGTTTAAGGGAAAAAGTAGGAAAAGGAAGGAAAAGGTAGAGAAACCTATACATGTTTTGTGAAGATTTCCCTATCTTTTCCTTCCATTCTCTACTTTTTCCTTCAAACCAAACATAGCCTTAGAAAAATCATTTCATAGGAATTAAAATGAAGTCCTAATAGTTTTCTCTATCTATAAGCTTTATGTAAAACCTTTGTGGCTGCTTTTGGTTCTTCATGAGAAAAGATCACTGACATTCCTGGTGGATTCTTTATCGTTGCTTCATCTATCTAGCTAAATCAAGTAGTGAAAAGCAAGGGACAATAGCAGAAATCTCAGACCTCATTTATGCATTGTTGATAATTCCTTGAACATTTGAGCTGGCCTATTTGGATGGATGACAATATTAGTAGGGAAATATAGCCATTAAATAACCATAGAGGCATTACTCAATATTGTTTAGAGCCTTTTGCATGGAGTTAGAGAACAGCTTCTAGGTACCACACTGGAGAAAGGTGATGATGGCAGACTTGGCCCTCCACTGACATCATGACACATGGCATCGTAGAACAGTTGGATGACATCTCAACATTACCTAGGCAACGACTTGCCTTAGCCAAAATGATGGAGTCCCAGCTGGTGACCTGCCTCCATCGCCGAACTAGCGACCTGCCTTTATCGCCGACCTGGAGACCTGCCTCTGCCACCAACCTGGCAACCTGCCTCTTCCGCCGACCTGGTGACCTACCTCTGCTGCCAACCTGGCGACCTACCTCCACCGCCAACCTAGTGGAAATCTAGCTCACGACCTCGTACATAACTCAGGGCAGCTAGTAGCACCTTGTCCAGGGCCGACCTATGGTACCTCATCAGTACCGGCCAAAGTGACCTCGACGTGAAGAGCGACCTCCCTCGAAGGCTTGCCGACCTGATTGAGGTCCAAGTGGTGACCTGCGAGACGTGCTCGCCGACCACCTCTACATGCATCCCGTCACTCCCAGGTCTCTCGAAAGTCAGTTCTCACACCGAATGTTCCGGAAGAAACCAAGTAAGTTGCAAAAGTCGGCCTACATGCACAACTACCTCTGAGGACTTCAAACCAGTCACGTCTTCCCAGAGATCTTGGACGTGGTGCGTGATGCCCACGCCAAACAATGCCTATATAAAGGCCTTACCTCCAACCTTAGAAGGTATATGGGCAATGTAGCTCTCTAGCTCTCTTACTTTCAGCTCTCTCACAAAATCTCCGCAGGCACTCTAACACTGTTTCCTTGTAGGTTGCACCAGTAAACTATGTAGCTTGCCACCTTCAGCTAGGCGTCAAAACCACCTTCTAACTCGTCACCATTCATCTAGGTGTCAGAGCCACCTTCCATCTTGTCACTATTCAGCTAGGCGTCCGATCCACCTTCCATCTAGAAATCATTCAGCTAGGCATCCAAGCTACATTCCAGACAAAAATTGTTCAGCTAGGCATCCGAGTCACCTGCCAATCAAAAGCTGCCAAAACGCACACCATCAAAAGGCAAGCATAACACTTAAAAGAAGTAAATGACTTCAGACCAATTTGATGTTGAGTTACTAATAATATTAGCCTTTTCCATTTGGATAATTTATGCTTGTCAAGTATGGAAGTGACATGGACAACTCCTCTAAGTGATTACTATTAGTTAAATGTCATACAATCAATACGAGGATATTTGAATCTATCAAATTAAAAAAAAAAAGAGCATTTGAATTATAGTTTTTCAATCTAAGTTGTTGCTAAGGCCCTAGGAACATCAAATATAGCTATTATCACCCCTATAAATAAAATGACATAAAGCAAAAATGAACTTAAATGTAGAGATGGCAATTTGACCCATCCCTATGGGGCTCCACCCCAATCGGGGTGGGTTTTTTGCACTGGTCAGGGTTCTGGGCTGGTTCGAAGAATACCCAAAACTCTAGGGTCAGGGACAAGGCAGGGATGGTATTTTGTCCATCCCAACCCCGACCCGACCATATTATATAGCATAATATATATATGCTAATATATATTATATTATACTATACTATACTATATTATATAATATAAAATAGTTTTAGGTAGACTTCAAAAAAACTAAAAAAAATAAATTAATAAGTATACAAGTAAGAATGATCGGGGTGGGGTGGGGCAAAGTCAGGGATCCCCGTTCCCCGTGGGGTCGGGGATGGAGTTAGGATTTTTAGCCCCATCAGGGTTCGAGGCGGGCACGGGGTGGGGAATTTGAAGTCAAAATCGGGTAAGGGGTAAGTAAAACCAGGCCCTGCCCACCCTATTGCCATTCCTACTAAAATGATAGCAGGTATTATGGTTTGGAGGTGCTCCATTAACTACAAAAGTCCAAAGCCAAAGAAATCTCTAAATTGAATTTACAATCTTATGCATGCTTTTAGTTCTAACACATTGAAAATGAATCATGAAGCTAGAAAAACCAAATGGGTAAAATGAGGAACTAGAACCAAAGAATAATGAAAAGAAATCAAGCCTTAATTAGACTGATTGAGGAAGTATCTAGAAAGAAGCTAACCAAGATACAAAACATGGTTAGATCTTGAAGCAGTTGTTCTCTCTCCTATATGTTTCGGTTTATTTATATGTTTTGTTTCTAATATGTGTTTTTGGTTGTGCATTATTATGTCTTAAAATTGGATCTTGAAGCCACTGCTGCCTCCCCTATATGTGTGGCTTCTACAACTGACACTAATCGAACATGTAAGTTATGGCAAATGGTCTATAATTACCTTATTTGATTTGCAAAATATTTGTATTTATCTAATTTGACTAAGCAAATGATTTATTTCAAGATATTGGAGCATATGTCATGCATTTAATTTGGACATTTTTTCTTCACAGGTATTTTTTTTCTCTAATAATATTTTTTGAAAAATATTTGCTTATAAAATTTGGAATGGACTAGACCTAGTCCATTTATAATGGTTTATATTGGATTGGGTTGGGTTGAACCAATTAGTCTATTGATAGAAGATAAGATTGGGGTTGTCAATGGACCATGTTTGGGTTGGACACAATCTGAATTGAATTAAAACCAATTTGAACAAGTTGGAAAGTCCAATAAGTCAGTAGATTGGATTGGACAAGTCCAATCAGGTCTAGGTTGAACAGTCCAATAAGATAGTGGATTGGATTGGACCAGTCCAATCCAGTCCAAGTTGAATACTCCAATAAGACAATGGATTGGACCCCAATCCATTCCAAGTTGATCAGTCCAATAAGACAGTGGATTGGATTGGACTGGTGCAATCCGGTGGAAGTTGAACAGACCAATCTGATCCACAGTAGATTGGATTGTATGTAGATTTTTCACTTTCAAGTCAAACTTAATTTTATCATTTTAGGCTTCTTGTATACAAGTTTTAAATTCTATTTTTTAAGTACATATATGGTAGAGATAATTAAAGATAGGGTAAAATCACTTTATAGATTTACTTTTTTTTAGTATTATCTATTTTTTTATCAGCTAGTATTATCTATTTTTCATTTTTTAGTAGTAAAGATAGGATAAGTAATGGTCCCTAATAAGAAAGCCTTGTATCAAAATAATTTTTTTATTTTGATTAAACTTTTTGTTTGGGTCCACATGATGATTTTGACTAATGAATAGCATATTTTCAGATTAACATCTTGTTATGGAAGAACTAGTAAACCATCCAAAAGACACTGAGGAGTTCATAATGTGAACCATGTGCATTAACACTGTTTGTGAATGCCCTTTTGGAGGAAAACCTTGTACAGTAGAACTGAAACAATTTCATAATTAATGGATTACTAGTTAACAAATTCCACAAGAGTTCAAACTGAAACAAGTGTTTGTGAAATTGTACAATATTATGTATTAGAAGCAATTTCTTGCTGAACAATTAAGTATATATTTGGCATCGATGCTGTAGTTGTGGCACCGTTTACTGAATCATTGCTGCCAGGTAGGACATTTTCTAGAGCAACAGTAATTTTTTCTCTTTGGTACCATTGCTCCAGGAAATGTTTTCAGCACTGGTACCCATTATCCAATGCCACATCACTGCCCTGTTGGCAGCAAAGTTGTATCTCCAAGAAATGTCAAATTAGGCATTGCTCCAACCCATGGCTTCCCGATTTTCGAGGCATGACTTAGAACACCATTTTTTATGGAAAAACAGTTCCAAACAAATGCTCGTTTCTTGGAGCACTGTTTTTTCCGATGTGGCGCTGATGTGGCACCATTACTCTAGGAAACGGCAACGATGCCAAAGAGCCCCTAAATTATGCAGAATTGATAGCAGATTTTTGAAAATGTGTTACACTACCAAGTCACTTTGTCATTGGTGAAACAAAGAAGATAGTATTAAAAATGAAAGAGAAAGCATTCATGAGAATTCATGACCTTGTAACAGCCCTACCAGTTTTTAATTGTTAGCTGAGCCTTCGTTGATTTATGAAAAAGAATCAGGTATATGTTTATTGGTTTTTAGGGTCGTATAGTCCTATAGACCCCTACTCCATTACTGTTTACCCAAAATAACATGACAGCCCTACCCTTCAATAGTTGCATCTACACCAATTAGAGAGCATTTCTGCCCTTGTAATTTGAATGATGGCCATGGAATGAGTAATTTGAATCTGCATCCTATCCTGCAAGTGATGGTGTGCAATCTGGCTGGTCCTAGCTGTCAATGACCTTGCCTCTGAACGGAGCTACAGGGGGCCTAAAACAGAAAAGATGAGGAAGCTCCGGGGGGAACCCGGTATGAATGCTCCGGAACTCAAGTTAGAATTCTTAGGCAAGATAAAACCAGATGGCGCAAAATTCACGTACCTTGTTCTTGGGGGTAGGGAGCCTTTTATAACCACCTCGTGCACTCACTCCTAAGCGTCTGTCAGGTCGGGTATGAATACCTCTGGGCTCCTGCCAGTTCGGGTGTCATCCCCTCTGTTGGACAGAACCGCCACTGCTCCCTTTTGTCGGAGCCGTCTCTACGACTGGTGATGACGGTGGTAGGTGGTGGTGGCAGGTGACCGTTGAAGTGCGGCTATCAAGCGTCAGATCCCAAGTCAATCAGGTGCGTCACCCTTGGATACGGACCTCCTCGGTGTCAGGTATGGTACGTTTGTTCAGTTCGGGGAGTGTCCCGAACTGCCATGAGGCGGGCCAGTTCGGGTCATTGCCTTGTGTGGCTCGGGGCCTAGGGGAGAGTTCGGGCTCCTCGTAGGGAGTTTAGGCTCCTAGTAGGGAGTTCGGGCTCCTTGTAGGGAGTTCGGGCTCCTTGTTCGGATTGCTGGTGGGGAGTTCGGACTCCTTGTAGGGAGTTCGGACTGCTGGTTTCCTCCCTTTGGTGCTTGTGCCCTGGGTGCGCTGTTGTGCCGAGTTGTTTGCCTTTGCCACGTGTTGAGTGATTATGAGGTCGGGCCAAATCTTCCTTCATCAATTGCCCCCCACTCCTCGTGCTAAGGGTCTTGCCTTGGCGCGGGGAGTTCGCAAGGTGGCAGGTGGATTTGTCCCGTACTTCGAATCTCGGTTGACTGATAGCGCGAGGTGCGTTGTCAGGGTTGGTTTCTTCGAGCGCCCAAAAGACAGAAAATGCGCCGACCTGCCTACAAATGCTGCCAGACGTGACAGCGCGCGCTTTATTTCAAAATCAAAAAAGCGCACCGCTAGGAGACGTGATAGCAGGCGTCCTTTCAAACATTGAAAACGTGTTGCTGCCGCCTTTAATGTGAGGAGACGTGTGCTGGCGTTCTGTCAGTTTCAGAAAGACGTGCGCCGGCACTCTGTCAATTTCAAAAAGACGTGCGCCAATCACGTCTCGGTCTCAGGGGACGTGTGGTCAGCGCGACTGCGGGCCGTCGGATTGGCTTTGATCTGTGTTGTTGCTTTTTGGTCACTGTGTGTATAAATAGAGGGGGACCCCAGTCGCTTTGTCACTTCTGTGCTTTGCCTCTTGAGCTCGCGTCCAAGTTTCAGCTCGCACCCAGGCTTTCAGTTCGCATTCAAGGTTTTCGCTCGTTCAAGTTCCCGTAGTCTTGTTCAAGCTTTTTTCCGGGTGACTACCTTCCTGGAATCCACCTTCTCTCCTCGATGTCTAGCTCGGAATGCTCAGACGGTTCTTCAAGTGGGTCAGATGTAGGTTCTACGAACCGAGTCGCATCCCCTGATAGTCCTAGAGAGCCGGAGGTAGAGCTCGAGGAAGAGTTCGAACCCGTAGGTCGAGTCGCCTCGGGTAGTTTGGCGTCCACCTCTCGTCGGGGTCCAACATTAGACAAGTTTGGCCTCTTGACCATGACGCCTGAGGGGCTCCAATCCCTTATTACCTATTACAATTTGCCTGGGGAGTACACTTATTACATACCTTCAGGTAGCTTTCCTTGGGAACACGGTCCTGATGAGATCGTGATATTCTGGGAGCAGCTCGCTTCGGGGCTGTGGTTGCCTTTCCATCCCCTCCTTGTCGAGGTCTTGAATCACTTTGGCGTTATGGTCGGCCAACTTCACCCGAACTCCATTCGTAATTTGGTGGGGACAATCTCCCTATTTAGCGAACAGGGCTTTCCTTTAGACTTGGAGATCTTCTCTTCCATCTTAATGCTTAAGAAGCAAGCGGGTCTCCTCCCCGGGCATAGGCAGGCGTACTACCTATCTCCTCGCCTAGGTTTTAAGCTTTTACATGATCTTCCTAACAAGGTCCCGGCATGGAAGCAGGACTACTTTGGGGTGCGAAGTGTGCTGGGGTGGCCGTTTCAGACCGAGTGGGGGGTGGCCGCCCCTGACTCTGGTGTTACGCTTGACAAAGAGATGGTGAAGGGCCTCCGGCAATGGGCGCGGCTTGGGCTAAAGTGCCAACAGTATCTGACGGAGGCCAAGCTCATTGCGGCCGGCCTGAGTTCGGGTAGGTTCCTTTCTTGGAGGTTCTATTTTGCTCTGTCCGGCTTAATTCTGATGTCATACTCTTTTTTGCAGGCGTTATGGACTCAGGAAAGACTCGTGGTGGGCACTTGTTTCAAGGCATGAAGAGGAGGAAGCGAGTCGCCAAGCGAACTCGCGCTGAGCTACCCCGGGATGCGGAGCCCGAGGTACCGAACTACCCATCAGGGGATCTGCCTAGGGAGCCCGAGATGGCTCCTCCAATGCAAGAAGCGGAAGGGGGCCCATATGCTGAGACTACTTACACGGGGGCTCCCACCTACTCTGGTGCTCCTGCTTACTCTGGGTCTGCTCATACACGAGTTGGGCCCTCGGGCTCGGGGGCCCCAGGGGAATTCAGGAGTGTGCTGTCGCCGACCTACGCTCTTCAGAAGAGTAAGGAGGCCATTTTCCCCGAGGAGGTCGCGGCGTGGACTGATCTCCCTCTGCACCAGGTGGCCTGTCGTACTGTTACCCATACCATGGTGGTAAGTTAGACTTTTTATCGAGCTCTTTTACTTTTATCCTTCTTGCTGTCGTTCTTTTGATCACTCGTTCTTTTTGGTAGGTGAACTCTTCTATCCACACCTTGGCGGCCCAGGTGGAAAGGAGCTCGAGGCAGGTGCGAGCTGCTGAAGAGGCTCTTCGTGCTGCTGAGACGACTTTCCGAGCTGTTGAGGCGGCTTCCCGAGCTGCTGAGGCGGATTCTCGTGCTGTAGAGGCCAGGCAGGCGAGGTCTCAGAGAGATGTCGAGGCCATGAGAGTCGTAGTGAAGCACATGGCGGATCGAGGCTGGATTTGCAGGATCAGGTTGAATACCTTCAGGAGGACATTAGGGATAGGACGCAGATCTTTTCTCAATGTATTGAAGATGCCAAGAAAAAGGTTGTCGATGAGTACATCGCCTCGCCGAGCTTTGACGACCTAATGGTGGATTCATACCGAAGGGGTTTCAAGCTAAGCTGATGGATGATCCGGAATACGTTCCCCGAGCTCGATATTAGTGTCATATCCACTTCGCGCATAACTCAGGAGATGGCTAATGCTGCTAATGGTGAGCCAGATTCAGAGGGTGAGGCAGGGCCTTCGGGTATCGTTGAAGTTTCTTCTGATAATGAAGAAGTAGCTCCGGGCCTGTAAAATTTTTTTTTTTTTTGAAATGTACTACCTTACTTTTGAAATGGAATGACTTTTCTTTTGGTTAAGTGTTGGTTGTTCTTTTTCCCAAACTGAACGTATTTGCCGAACTGACCATACGTCCGGTCTGTTTCCTACCCGGGTTACCGCACTCGCGCGGCCTGTTTTGGTGGTCTCTGAGATGCCGATGTCCCTATTAGTTCGTTGTCTCCGTTTTGCCTTTGTCTTTCTTTGCTTGCCTGTGCCGAGGTTCCTTCGTTAGCTTGACATCCTAGCCCTTAGGCTTTGGTGGCGATTTTATCCACTTCGCTTGATGGTCTATAGGTAGTATCCCTTAAGTTGACGATGTTCCATGCTCGGGGTACTTGCTTACCCTCTAAGGTTTCGAGCTCGTATGCCCCCCTGAGTGCTTTCTTTACTCTATAGGGTCCTTCCCAATTTGGTCCAAGTTTGCCCACGTCGGGTTCGGGTACCATGATCTTACAGAGAACTAGGTCGCCGACGCAGAAGCTCCTCTTCTTTACTCTGGCGTTGTAGTACCGAGCTACTTTTTGTTGGTAGGCCGATGTTCGGATGTGCGCGAGGTCTCTTACCTCATCCAGTAGGTCGAGGTTGGTGCGTAACTCGTCTCCATTTGCCTGATCGTCATATGCTTCTAGTCGTAGTGTAGGTATTTCGATTTCCGCCGGGATTACCGCTTCGGTGTCGTAGGTGAGGTTAAAGGGGGTCTCTCCCATGGCAGCTTTTTCCATAGTTCGGTGAGCCCACAGAACACTTGGTAGCTCATCCGCCCACAACCCTTTAGCTCGATCTAGTCGTGCTTTCAGTCCGCGGAGGATGGCTCTGTTCATTACTTCTGTCTGATCGTTTGCCTGCGGGTGTGCGACCGATGTGAAGTTCTGACGAATTCCCATATTTTGGCACCATTCTTGGAACTTGATATCCTCGAACTGTTTGCCATTGTCGGAGATCAGTACCCGAGGTAGCTCGAAGCGACATACTATGTTCTTCCAAAAGAAGTTTTGTATGTTTCAGGCTGTGACTGTTGCCAGAGGTTCAGCTTCTATCCACTTTGTGAAGTAATCTACTGCCACCACTAGGAACTTTCTCCCACCTGTTGCTGGTGGGAATGGCCCTAGGAGGTCGATGCCCCATTGTGCAAAGGGCCATGGACTGGTGAGGTACTTGAGGTCGGCAGTAGGCTGATGGTGGATATTGGCATGCTTCTGACACTTGTCGCATCTTCTGACGAGCTCGACGGCTTCTGCCTTCATCGTTGGCCAGTAGTATCCTTGTCGAAGTGCCTTTTGGGCGAGGGCTCTGCCCCCCAGGTGTCCGCCGCACAGACCTTCATGAGTGTCGCGGAGTACGAGCTCGGCTTCGGCAGGTCGCAAGCAACGCAAGTAAGGGAGAGTGTAGGATCGTCGGTACAACCGTTTGTCTATTATGACGTATTTGGCTGCCTGTCACTGCACCCTCTTGGTTGCATTGCGGTCCGCAGGGAGGGTTCCATCTAGCAAGAACAGGAGCGACCTCTTCTACCCCATCGAGAATGTTGTGCCGAGGTAAGTCCTCTATGTACACGGTTCTCATGGCGTTGTGACTCGTGCTAGCTAACCGGGACAGGGCATTGGCCTCAGTGTTCTCTAACCTCGGGATTTTCCTGATGAAGTGTGACTGGAAGTTGAGCAGAGCCTCCTTTACTTTTGCCAAGTATGCAATCATAGTGAGCTCGCGTGCTTCGTATTCGCCCGTAACCTGGTTGACCACGAGCTGGGAATCACTACAGATAACTACGTGTTTTGCTCCTACCTTGCGCGCTAGGTTCAGCCCAGCTATCAGTGCCTCGTATTCCGCCTCATTGTTGGATGCCGCGAACTCAAAGCGTAGTCTGTATTCCAATTTCGTTCCGCTCGGGCCGCGTAGCACTATTCCAGCCCCGCTGCCTTGCTGGTTCGAGGAGCCATCTACGTGAACGATCCAGGGCTCCTCATCCCAGTTCGCGTTTGGCCTGACCAGAAGAGATGCTACACTGGCTGGTACTTCACGAGGTTCAGACTCTATTGGATTGGGAGCTCCGGGCTCGCCCGAACTAGGGATCTCTGGCTCGACCGGCTCAGTGGCTTCGAGGCTAAACATGCACTCGGTGATAAAATCTGCCAAGGTTTGGGCCTTAATAGCAGTTCTTGGCTTGTACTGGAGGTCGTACTCGCTGAGTTCGATGGCCCATTTCGTCAATCGACCGGAAACCTCGGGCTTGAGTAAAACTTGCCTCAGAGGTTTGTTAGTCCGGACGATGACGGTGTGAGCCTGGAAGTACGGGCGGAGTTTCTGAGCTGCTATCACCAGTGCGTATGCTAGCTTTTCTATCTGCGGGTACCTTGACCCTGCTCCCTACAAAATTTTACTAACATAATAGATGGGTCATTGGACCCGGTCTTCTTTTATTAGTACCGAACTGACCACCTCGTCGCTTGCCGAGAGGTACAATTCTAAGACCTCGCCCTCCTCGGGCCGGGATAAGGTTGGCACACTAGCGAGGTAGCTTTTTAGCTCATCGAACGCGAGCTGGCAGTCTCGGGTCCACTCGAACCCTTTGCCTTTGATTGCTTTGAAGAAGGGCAGGCTGCGGTCTGCTGATTTGGACATGAAACGGCTCAGAGCGGCTATGTGACTGTTTAGCCTCTTAACTTCTTTTACTTTCCACGGTGGTCTCATATCTAGGATGGCCTTTATCTTGTCCGGGTTGGCCTCAATACCGCGCTGGTTGACAATGTACCCTAGGAACTTGCCCGAGGTGACACCGAAGACACATTTGTTAAGGTTTAGTTTCATGCTAAATTGACGCAGGATTTGGAAGACAGAATCTAAGTCTTGTATTAATTCCTGTGAAAACTGCGTCTTGACGACCATGTCGTCTACATAACATTCTATTTTCGTGCCAATCAAGGCCTGAAACAGCCTATTTACAAGTCTTTGGAAGGTTGCCCCCGGCATTTTTTAATCTGAAGGGCAAGACCTTGTAGCAGTACAGGCCGAACTCGGTTATGAAGCTGGTTTTTTCCTCATCAGACTGGTCCATCCTGATTTGGTTGTAGCTCGAGTAGGCGTCCGGGAAGCATTGCAACTTATGTCCCGAGGTTGCGTCCATTAGGCAGTCAATTCTGGGGAGGGGGAAGCAATCTTTCGGGCAAGCTCGGTTCAGGTCGGTGTAGTCGACGCACATGCGCCACTTGCCATTTGCCTTTTTCACCAGCACTGGGTTGGCTACCCAGCTCGGGTAGTGGACTTCCCTTATGAAATCTGCTGCGAGGAGCTTTTCAACCTCCTCGTCGACTGACCTCCAGCGCTCTGGGGCTAAGTTGCGTTTCTTCTGTCTAACGGGTCTGACAGTTCGGTTCGTAGTGGTTCCTCGACGGAAGCACCGATCTGTAGTGTGTGAGCTGGGTCTGTAGCCGAAGTCGGGACTGCGACCATTTCTTCTGTGGGTGAAGCTCGTTCCTCGCCTTGCTCTGTAGGCCGCTCCAGTTCAAGGTCGTCGGCCGCCTTGGTTTTTCCCTTCAGGGCAGTAACATAACACTTGCGGGACTCAAGCTGGTCGCCCCGCGCTTCCCCCACACCGAAGTCTATAGGAAACTTCATTGCCAAATAGTATGTGGAGACCACTGCCCGCAGGATATGCGTAATTGGCCGCCCTATTATGGCATTGTATGGGGAAGAGGTCACGACCACCAGGAAATCATGGTTGAGTCTGACCGCACAAGGCCAAGTGCCGACTTCCACAGGTACTGTTATTTTTCCGAGGGGTCTGACTTCCTCTCTGCTGAAACCCACCAGAGGAGTGTTCGCGGGCTTCAGCTCACTCTTCTGTAACTGTAGCTGGTCAAATGCTGACTTGAAGAGGATGTCCACCAAGCTGCCCGAATCCACGAGTACGCGCCTAACCTCGAAGTCGTTGATCCTTAGTTTTATGACAAGCGCGTCATCGTGGGGGTAGTGGACCCCTCGCGCATCGTCTTCCATGAAGAAGATCGACTCTTCAGTCTTTGGTCTCTTTGGGGGGTTCTGTTCCTCTTGGGCTGCTTTGCGAACTGACGTCCGGGCCGCTGCCGAAGTACACCCTGCTACCACCGAACCTCCCACTATTACATGGATGGTTCCCCGAACTGGCCTTTCTTTCGGGGGCTGTCGCTGTAACGGTTCGGCTGATCTGCTGCTAGATTCGGGGGCATCCTTTCCGTGCTCCCCTTGCTGACCTGTCTTATTGTTATTATTATTATCATGTTGTACAAAATTCCTTAAGTATCCGCGACGGATGAGTCCCTCTATCTCGTCCCAGAGATTATTACACTGTTCGGTACTATGACCGTGGTCTCTATGGAAACTACAGTACAAATTTTTATTTCTCTTGTTCGGATTTCCCTTTAGGCGAGGTGGCCACTTTATGTATGGGGCGTCCTTGATCGTCATTAAGATCTTGGTCCGCCTCGTGTTTAATGGCGTGTAATCCGTTCGAACTGCTAAGGGTGCTCGGAACGACTGGATCGGCTTCAGCTCTCGGGCCGGGTTTTTTCTATCAACTGGGTTGGAGGGCTCGCCTTCCCTCCTTCTTTTCTCGTTCCCGCTTTCGGTCCGTTGGTTGATTTCTTCCTCTATTCTCATGAACTTATCCGCGAGCTTGAGGAATTCGGCCACGGTTGCGGGCTGGTTAGCTACCATGTGCCACTTGAACTCTTTGTGCATTACTCCTCTCTTGGCCGCCGCGAGCTGCACCGCGGGGTTTAACCGCGGTATCTGCAAGCACGCTTCATTGAACCCCTTGATGTAGCCCAGGATGGATTCTCCTTCTCTCCGGACTACTCCAAAGATGCTTTCCTCTGTTCTGGGGCACCGCTTGCTGGTAACAAAGTGTGCGGTGAAGACCTGCACGAACTGGGCCCAGCATCTTATCGACCTGGGGGCCAGGTTCCTGTACCAAATGCGGGCTACCCCCCTGAAGGTGGTGGTGAAGGCCACGCACATGCACGATTCACTGGCCCTGGCGAGGTGCATTTGGGACTGGAAAGCATCAACATGGTCGTTGGGGTCGAAGGACCCATCATACTTGTCCAAAGGTGGGAGCTTGAAATCTCTGGGCATGGGGACCGCCAGGAGTTCTGATGCGAGGGGGGAAGGAACTGAGAGAATCGGGGCAGCTTTTACCTCGTCCAAGCTTGTCTCTTCCTTACCTCTAAGCTCGGGCAGGACACGGGTGCAGTTCGGCGACTTCGCTGGCGCCTTCGTTGTTGAGCGGGCCTGGTACTGGCGCTGCTGGCCTCTGTGTTGCCAAGCTCGATGGGCCCGGAATGCTGGTAGTCTACTGCCAGGGTGCTGAATCGGTTCTCCGTGAGCGGGAACTCGGGCCTGGAGCACCGAGGTGCTGACCTTGCGAGCGAGGTTCCTGACCCGCCTGCGAGCTGCGAGGCGGGGGTGATTTTTCTCTCTCTTCGGCCTGGGGACGAGGCATGGCTGTTACGAGGGTTCTGGGGCCGGGAGGCTTTTCCCTGGTGGGGGCGTCCATCCTGTGGAGAGGCCTTAACCGGCTTCGGAACAGGGTGCCGAGGTGGAAGTAGTGGTTGGTTCAGAGGCAGTTGGGGGAACTGCTGTTGATAGTGATACTAGGAGATGTTGTGCAGTACTTGGTGCTGTTGGAGCTGGTGTTGCTGGAATTGTTGCATTTGGGCTTGCATTGCCCGCATGCATTGCATCAGGTCGTCCAACTGGTTTTGGCTGGTTGCCAGGGGCACGGCAATTGGTTCAGTAAAGGTTGTCTCGATAGGGAGAGGAAAGGGGATGCTCATGGCAGGAAAGGGGGATGGTGAACTATCCGACGCACACCACGGGGACTTGAAGTTGTTCCCCGGTGGTGTTTGTCTCCGTGCCACGTCCGGCGTTGCTGGAAGAAGCCATGAGTGTTGGGGTTTTTGGAGAAAAGAGGTTATGAGAGTTTAGAGGGAGGCTTTTAGAAGCGATATCCCACAAACAGCGCCAATTGATGGTGCGCAATCCGGATGGTCCTAGCTGTCAATGACCTTGCCTCTGAATGGAGCTACAGAGGGCCTGGAACAGAGAAGATGAGGAAGCTCCGGGGGGAACCCCGTATGAATGCTCTGAACTCAAGTTAGAATTCTTAGACAAGATAAAACCGGATGGCGCAAAGTTCACGTACCTTGTTCTTGGGGGTAGGGAGCCTTTTATAACCACCTCGTGCACTCACTCCTAAGCGTCTGTCATGTCGGGTATGATTACCTCTGGGCTCCTGCCAGTTCGGGTGTCATCCCCTCTGCTAGACAGAACCGCCACTGCTTCCTTTTGTCGAAGTCATCTCTGCGACTAGCGATGACGGTGGCAGGTGGCGGTGGCAGGTGACCGTTGAAGTGCGGCTGTCAAGCGTCAGATCCCAAGTCAGTCAGGTGCACCGCCCTTGGATAAGGACCTCCTCGGTGTCAGGTATGGTACGTTTGTTCAGTTCGGCGTCCTGGAGGCGAAGTGCTGGAGTGGCGAGCGAGGTGAAATCTTGAGTTCGGATAGGAGAGTGTCCCGAACTGCCATGAGGCGGGCCAGTTCGGGTCATTGCCTTGTGTGGCTCGGGGGCCTAGGGGAGAGTTCGGGCTCCTCGTAGGGAGTTCAGGCTCCTAGTAGGGAGTTCGGGCTCCTTGTTCGGATTGTTGGTGGGGAGTTCGGACTTCTTGTGGGGAGTTCGGACTGCTGATTTCCTCCCTTTGGTGCTTGCGCCCTGGGTGTATTGTTGTGCTGAGTTGTTTGCCTTTGCCACGTGTTGAGTGATTACGAGGTCGGGCTAAATCTTCCTTCATCAGCAAGTATTGCAATAGTGTATTCATCTCCAATCAGGAGTGCAATGGCAAACACTCCTTGTTGAGAATTGTTGAGAAGCTCTTTTAACTACTGTTTTAATGTGTATTAGGAAAAAAGGATCAATGCTTAAACATGCTCTCACCTTTCTGAAATGGTGTGGTTGGACATGAATCGCCCCTGTGACTCTGTGTTTAGCCTACCCTGATTTAAGATAATGTCTGCATAATTTTGGTGGTCATGAGTTGGCATTTGTCCCCGTTGTGCAAGCCAATGGCTCTGCATGCATCCCTGGTGGCCAATGCTCATTGGAATGCCAGAAATAAATCCTGCCATGATCTTTCTGTTCACATGTGACCTCACAAACTTCTTAAAACGAATCAAGAATTCCTAAAAATTCTAATTTTGTTTGATTTATTTTATATCAGTAGTTTTTCTTCTTTTGTTGCATATGATTTCAGTCACTTTGTAATATAAGATCATGTTCTTATTGTGACAGCAAGCAATAGAGGGGATTATTTTATGAGAAACCATTTTGTTGCAGATGGAGATAATTTCAGTCACTTTGCAGCAGATGGAGATAACTTCAGTCACTTTGCAGCAGATGTAATATAAGTCACTTTGTTCACATGTAATATAAGTCATTTTGTTGCAGATGATTTCAGTCACTTTGTAATCCTCTTGATATGAACAATCTCTTTAGGAAATGATTTTTTTTTTGTGTTTGAATGTAGATGGAAATGAAAACCATTTTATTTACTTTCTGAGACATTAGGGAAATAATTTATTCTGTATTATTTTCTATGGAAAACATTTTGTTTCTCTTCATTATTTTAGTTGCAACTAAAGTATTTTCTGGGGAAAACATTTTCTGTGGAAAACATTTAATTTGAGCTGGATTGGGTTCAATCCGATCAATTTGCATTTCAATTGGACTGGACTGGATTGGATTCGGTTTGTATGGGATTTGGTCCAATCCATTTGTAAATGGACCAATGTTGGACTGGACTGGATTGGACCAAATCCAGTCCAATTGACAGACCTAGATGTTGGTATAGGACGACCATCCCTTATATGTTCTATACCATGCAATTAATGCGTAAATTTTGTAGAGATGTAAATCAGGTTGTGTCGCCCGCAACCCAACATGATTGTATGGGTCATGACGGGCTTGGGTTTTCAAGTCTGCTGGTTGGGCCGGCACGGCCCACAACACTGCCTGACCCATAGGCCCTCGAGCGTGGCCCGCCCGAAGAAATAGTCGTTGGAGATCCCACCCCCCCCCCCCCAACGACTAATTTCAACTTTTTAGGGGGGGGAGGGGGTTATTAGAAAACCCCCCCCCCCAACATCTATATGGGGGGTATTTATGTATTTTGGCTTTGGAGGAGATAAAATGACAATAATGCCCCCGACAATTATATAACAGCTAGTTTAGGGGGTATTTAGATAAAGTGAAATGACTATAATGACAAAAATACCCCTCCTATCAACTAAAAAATGGTTAGTTTTTAGGGTACTTTAGAAAATTAAATTATTTTCAATTCCTAAAAATAGCCTTATCCACCACTGATGGAGGGTGATTTGGCCCGACCTCGCAGCACGTGTACACGTGGGCGTGACCTTGCTCAAACAGTGACTCAGCATGACAGCGCAACAAGCGTGAACACAACTCAGAGGGAAAGTCCCACCGAGTACAACTCGGCAACTCGACGGGTAAACTACTCGTCGGGAACCGCCTTACCCGCACTTCGGGACATCCTAACCTTTCTTAAGGCCCGAGCTCCCCCCAATGGACCTCGGGCCACTCCCAGGCAAGAACGCACCGATCCATCTCTAGACACCCCGAGGCATGGACACCTCGGGTCAGCCAGCTCGGCATAACCTGCTACAGGCAGCTCATCACTCAAGAGACAGCCCAGCTTAGGGTGATTCGCGGAAGGGCAATTCGGTATACCACAGGAAAGCTTCTTGTTCGACCGCCGTACCTGACAAATCTGTGGATAGCAGACATGTCCCTCGTCAGATAGCGTCGTGTCTATCACCTTCAGAAAGGTGTCTCGCGCCTAACAGGCACGTACCCTACAACGATGGCCCCGCGCGTGCCACCTCAACCTTGCCTGTAACGGCTGTGGCAGGCTAACAGTGGCGGTTATACCTGCCCTGTCAGAAGTTAGAGGGCCTGAAGCAATGGAATTCGGTTATAAGGGGATCATTCTCAAGGAACAAGGTATCTTCGAATCACTTGCGCAACCTTCACTCTTAGCCTTTCGTTTTCCTTCTCTTCTTGCACACAGTACTGACTTAATCATCAGAGTGTTCCTGCCGGGAAACCCCCCGGGAGTTCTTCCTCTTTCCTCTCGTCTTGGGTACCTCTCAGGAGCCACGCGAGTGCCAGCTAGGAGTGACCGGATCGCGCAACATCATTTGGCGTCATCTGTGGGAATCGCTTCAAAAGGCCTTTCTCCCTAAACTTTCGTAGTTCTTTTCTTCCTTGAAAAAATCCAACACTCATGGCTTCCTCTAGCAACGTCGAATGAAGCACGAAAATGGATAACTCCAAGGAACAACCCCAGGTTCCTACTGTCTGCATCGGACAATTCACCGTCCCCCTCTCGGCGGACGGAATCCCCAGCTTGAATGTGCCTCTCACAGTGGCACCTGTCATCGCCCCACTCCCTGCTACAGTCGGAACGACGTTCACCGAACCTTCGGTCGTGCCCCAGCGGCCAACTCGAAGCAATTGGAGGACTTGATGTAGTGCATGCGGGCCATGCAGGCCCAAATGCAACAGTTCCAACAACTTCAACTCTATCAACAACACGTACTACACCAGGTCTCCCAGTATCAGTATTAGCAGCAATTCCCCCAGCTGCCTCAACCTCAGCTTCAGCAGCCGCAATTCCCACCCCTGGCCAAGGAGAGGCCCCTCAAAACCTCCCAAAAAACCAGGCCTCCCCCCTGCGACAGACGAGAGAGACCGGCTATCCCGGTCTCGCCGTAGGTGGACAGGTCGGGAGGACCCCAGCTCGCCAGGTCTACATCACCTCGGCAGTCGAAGCTTGAAACCCCGCTCTTTGAGAACCGGTTCGAGATCCTGGCAACAGACTCCAAACAGGACCCCTCTGTCCGCAGCCATCACCAGCAGACCGGGCTACTTCCTGCACAAACCATTCCGGACAGCGCAGAGGTGAGCAGCATGAACGCCGAGCCCACCAAGAAGCAGAGACGCCGCTGCCGAGCTCGCCGATCCGTTACCTGCGATTTGCCCGGGCTTGGGGGCAAAGAAGAGGTAAGCTCGGCCAAAGTCAAAGCTCCCCTCCTCTCAGTTCCATCCCCCCTGTCTTCCGAACTTCTGGCAGTCCCAATGCCCAAAGACTTCAATCTCCCCCCTCTTGACAAGTAGGACGGGTCGTTTGACCCAAATGACCACGTAGATGCCTTTCAGTCACTGATGCACCTGGCGAGAGCCAGTGAGTCGTGCATGTGCGTGGCCTTCTCCACTACTTTTAGGGGAGCAGCCCGCACGTGGCACTGGAACTTGGCACCTGGGTCGATAAGAAGTTGGGCGCAGTTCGCACAAACCTTCACGTCCCACTTCGTCACCAACAAATGGTGCCCGCGAACTAAAGAAAGTCTTCTCAACATAGTGCAAAGAGAGGGAGAGTTCACCTGGGGCTATATCAAGCGGTTCAACGATGCTTGTATGCAGATACCGCGCCTAGACCCCATCGTACGCCTTACAGCAGCCAAGAAAGGCGTGACACACAAAGAGTTCAAATGGCACATGGTCGTCAACCAGCCAGCGACCATAACCGAGTTTCTGAAGTTCGCGGACAGGTTCAAAGCCACCGAAGAGGAGATAAACCATAAGGGCGAGGGCGCGCCCGAAATAAGAAAGAGGGAAGGAGAGCACTCCAGTCAAGGGGACAGCCGAAAGAAAAAGGATACGGTTCAGGGGGCAAAGCCGGGTCAATTGTTCCGAGCTCCTGTAGCGGACCGAGCTGATTACACCCCACTGAACGCAAAGCGGGCCAAAATCCTGATGGCGATCAAGGACGCCCCGTACGTGAAATGGCCACCCCGTTTGAGGGGGTATCCCAATGAAAGAAATAAGTCTGTATTGCAGTTTTCACAAAGATCACGGTCACAGTACCGAGAGTTGTAAAAACCTCCATGACGAGATAGAGGAGCTCATCCGTCACGGATATTTGAGAAACTTTGTACAAAATAATAATAATAGTAATAAAACAGGCCAGCAAGGGGAGCACGGTAAGGATGCTCCCGAGTCCAGCAGTAGGCTGGTCGAACAACCGCAGAGGCAGCCTCCAGAGGAGAGGACAGTTCGGGGGACCATCCACATGATAGTGGGAGGATCGATCGTTGCGGGTTGCACTAGCAGCAGCTCGGACGTCAGTTCGTGAGCCCACTCGGGAGGAGCAGAACCCCCAAAGCGGCCGAGGACGAAAGAACCAATTTTCTTCACAGAAGATGATGCGTGAGGGGTCCACTATCCCCACGATGACGCGCTCGTAATAAAGCTAAGAATCAACGATTTCGAGGTCAGGTGCATACTCGTCGATTCAGGCAACTCGGCCGACATCCTCTTCAAAGCTGCATTCGACCAGCTTCAGTTGCCGAGAGGCAACCTAAAGCCTACAAACACTCCTTTGGTGGGTTTCAGCGGAGAAGAAGTCCGACCCCTTGGGAAAATAACAGTACCTGTAGAGGTCGGCACATGGCCTTGTGTGGTCAGATTCAAACACGACTTCCTGGTGGTCGCGACCCCCTCCCCCTACAATGCCATAATAGGTCGACCGATCACCCGTGTCCTGCGGGCGGTGGTCTCCACCTACCATCTGGCTATAAAGTTCCCTACAAACTTCGATGTGGGGGTAGCGCGGGGCGATCAGCTCGAGTCCCGTAAATGCTATGTCGCCGCCCTGAAGGGAAAGGCCAAGGTAGCCGATGACCTCGAACTGGAGCGACCTACGGAGCAAGGCGAAGAACGAGTCGCGCCCACAGAAGAAACCGTTGCAATCCCGACCTCAGCGGCAGACCCAGCTCGGACACTTCAAATCAGTGCTTCCATCCAGGAACCTCTACGATCTGGACGGGTAAGTTTCTTACTTCAAAATTTGGATATTTTTGCATGGTCCGCGGCAGAGATGCCCGGTATAGACCCGACCTTATAACTCATAGCTGAATACTGACCCCGTAATTAGGCCCGTTAGACAGAAGAAACGCAACCTAGCCCCAGAGCGGTGGAAAGCGGTCGACGAGGAGGTCGACAAGCTCCTCGAAGCTGACTTCATAAGAGAAGTCCACTACCCGAGCTGGGTAGCCAACCTCGTCCTGGTAAAGAAGGCCAACGGCAAGTGGCACATGTGCGTCGACTACACCGACCTGAACCAGGCTTGCCCAAAAGACTGCTTCCTGCTCCCCAAAATTGATCGTTTGGTGGACGCGACCTCAAGGCATGAGTTGCTAAGTTTCTTGGATGCCTATTCGGGCTATAACCAAATCAAGATGGACCCGACGGACAAAGAAAAGACTGCCTTCACCACGGAATTCGGTCTGTACTGTTACAAGGTCATGCCCTTCGGGTTGAAAAACGCAGGGGCAACCTTTCAAAGGCTTGTAAATAAATTGTTTTCGTCGATAATCGGCAGAAAAGTAGAATGCTATGTATACGACATGGTCGTCAAAACTCAATTCTCACATGAATTAATGCAAGATTTGCATTGTGTTTTTGAAATTCTGCGTAAGTTTAATATGAGACTGAACCCAAACAAATGTGTATTTGGTGTGACCTCGGGCAAGTTCCTAGGATACATCGTTAACCGGCGCGGCATTGAAGCCAACCCGGATAAGATTAAGGCCATTTTAGATATGAGACCACCCCGAAAGTTGAAGGAGGTTCAGAGGTTGAATGGCCGCATAGCCACCCTGAGCCGCTTCATGTCCAAATCGGCGGACCGCTGTCTGCCGTTCTTCAAGGCAATTAAGAGCAAAGGGTTTGAATGGACCCAAGACTGTCAGCTCGCGCTTGACAAGCTCAAGAAATACCTCGCTAGTGTGTCGATCTTAACCCGGCCCGAGGAGGGCGATGTTTTAGGACTGTACCTCTCGGCAAGCGACGAAGTGGTCAGTTCGGTACTAATAAAAGAGGTAGATCGGGTTCAACGACCCATCTATTATGTCAGTAAGGTATTGTAGGGAGCAGAGACGAGATACCCAGAGATAGAAAAGCTAGCATACGCATTGGTAATTGCAGCTCGGAAGCTCTGCCCGTACGTCCAGGCTCACACTGTTATCGTTCTCACCGACAAACCTCTGAGGCAAGTCTTACTTAAGCCCGAGGTCTCTGGTCGGCTGACGAAGTGGGCCGTTGAGCTCAGCGAGTACGATCTCCAGTACAAGCCGTGAACTGCCATTAAGGCCCAAGCCTTAGCAGATTTTATCGCCGAGTGCACATTCAGTTCCGAAGCCCCCAGGCCAGTTGAGCACGAGGCTCCCAACTCGGGTGAGCTCGAAGCTCCCAGGCCGGTCGAGTCCAAGCCGCGTGAGGTAGCAACCAGTGTGGCATCTCTCCTAGTTCGGCCAAGCCCGAGCTGGGATGAGGAGCCCTGGATCCTTCACTTAGATGGCTCCTCGAACCAGCAGGGCAGCGGAGCCGGAATAGTTCTGCATGACCCAAGTGGCACGAAACTGGAGTGCGCGCTACGCTGCGAGTTCGCGGCATCTAACAATGAAGTGGAGTATGAGGCGTTGATAGCTGGACTAGCTCTAGCCAGAGAAGTAAAAGCCAAGCACATCGTTATCTGCAGCGACTCCCAGCTTGTGGTCAACCAGGCCCTGCTCAACTTCCAATCACACTTTATCAGGCAAATCCCAAGGTTGGACAACGCTGAGGCCGACGCCCTATCCAGATTAGCCAGCGCCAGCGACATCACCATGAGAACCGTGTACATAGAGGACTTGCCTCGGCCTAGAATTCTCGGGGAGGGGGGGCAGAGGAGGTCGCTCTCGTCGTTCAAGCAGAGCCGAGCTGGATTGACCCGCTCGCGAGCTTCTTGTTACACGGGACCCTCCCTGTAGATCGCAATGCAGCCAGAAGGGTACAGCGCCAGGCAGTCAAATACGCCATGATAGACGAACGGCTATACCGGAGATCTTACACGCTCCCCTACCTGCGTTACTTGCGACCCACCGAAGCCGAGCTCGTACTCCGCGACATTCATGAGGGGTTGTGAGGCGGACACTTGGGGAGCAGAGCCCTCGCCCAGAAGGTGCTTCAACAGGGGTATTATTAGCCAACAATGAAAGCAGATTCTATTGAGCTTGTTAGAAAATGCGACAAATGCTAGAGGCATGCCAATATTCACCACCAACCCACTGCCAACCTCAAGTATCTCACCAGCCCGTGGCCCTTTGCACAATGGGGCATCGATCTACTCGGGCCATTCCCGCCAGCAACGGGTGGGAGGAAGTTCTTAATAGTAGCAGTGGACTACTTCACCAAGTGGGTACAAGCTGAACCCCTTGTAACGATCACAGCTCGGAACATCCAAAACTTCTTTTGGAAGAACATCGTGTGCCATTTCGAGTTACCTCGGGTATTGATTTCTGACAACGGCAAGCAGTTCGAAGACATTAAATTCCAAGACTGGTGCCAAGACATGGGAATCCGACAGAATTTTACTTCAGTTGCACACCCTCAAGCAAATGGTCAGGCAGAAGTCACGAACAGAGCCATCCTCCGCGGACTGAAGGCTCGGCTGGACCGAGCTAAAGGGTTGTGGGCAGATGAGCTACCCAGCGTTCTATGGGCATACCGGACCACGGAGAAGACCGCCACAGGAGAAACACCCTTCAATCTCACCTACGGCACTAAAGTAGTGATCTCCCTAGAGATCGAAGTACCTACGCTACGATTAGAAGCATACAATGATCAGACAAACGAAGATGAGCTACGTACCAACCTCGATCTACTCAATGAAGTAAGGGATCTCGCGTACATCAGGACTGCAGCCTACCAGTAGAGAGTAGCTTGGTACTATAACGCCTGGGTCAGGAGGCGGAACCTCCGCGTTGGCAACCTGGTCCTTCATAAAGTTATGGTACCTGAGCCCGACGCTGGCAAGCTCGGGTCCAACTGGGAAGGTCCCTACCGAGTGAAGCGAGTGCTCGGGGAAGGAACTTACGAGCTCGAGACCCTTGAAGGGAAACAAGTACCTCGAGCATTGAATATTGTCAACCTAAGACAATAATATCTGTAAGAATTGAGTAGGCCACGAGCCACTCCCAAAGCCTAAGTCTTGGCCTCCTCGAGAGCACCCTCGAAGAGTGCAGTCTTCTCTCTTATGTCTTCTTGGAGGTACTCCAATTCATGCTCCAGCTTCCCCTTCGCCTCCTTGAGGCCTTGCACCTCGAGCTTCAAGGCATCCCGCTTAGCCTTAAGGTTGTTCACCTCAAGCCCTAAGGCCTCCTGACCGACCTTGAGACCGTTCACCTCATCCCTCAGCTTGCCCTTGTCAAGGGCCAGCTCCCCCTTCTCTGCCATTAACACCTCGATGAAGCTCTTTTGAGCCGAGGCATCACTCTCTAGGCGGTGGACCTGGCAGCGAGCTGCCCTCAACTTGGTATGGGCTGCGCGAGATGACTTCTCAGCCTCCAAAGCACGCCTCAGGTGCCGATCTGATTGAAGAGTCAAGGCGCGAATGGCGGTGTTCACCTGCAAAAGGGAAACCGGTCAAAAGAGAAACCAAAAAAAAAGAAGAAAAAAGAAAAGAAAAGAGAAACTCACCACCATAGTATGAGTGGCAGCTCGGGCACCGAGCTGACCAGGAGTGAGTTCGGCCCACTCGCTGACCAACCCCGAGTATGCAGCCAGCTTGCTCTTCTCCAGGCTGCACTGGGGGTTCAAAACAGTTTGACTCCCCTGGCCCTCCGAGCTGGTCGTGAGTGGAACTCTCAGAGGCTTCAGTGGCCACCTCGGCAGGACAAGCCCCAGCAGTAGCCTCTATAGCACGAGCCTCGACAGCACTCTCAACAACAGGCTCAGTAGGCTTGGCAGCAGGTTCGGTGGGCCTAACAGCAGGCTCTGCTACCACCTCGGGCCCCCGAGGCACCGCCTCTCCTTCCAAATCGATGACAAGCTTCGCTGCCACCTCAGGCCCCGGAGCTGAAGTCTGTGGAGGTTGGGCCTCAGTTGAAGCTCGCGGGGACTCAACGCGTGCCTTTCTTGGCTACACGTTTCTTTCTCTTCATCTGGCGGAAGAGCTTATGGTTGTCTATTCTCTCCGCCTCCATGGGACCTGAAGCAAAACATGACATCAGTAACCCGAAGTAAACATACGAACAGAAAGCCGAAGTGAAGGAAAACCTACCCGGGCTCAAGCTCGCCTGGATGAGCTTCTCCTCAGAAGTGAAGTCTTTATAATCTAACACAAGCTGAGCCAGTGACTGGAGCACCTTCTTGGTCTTCCCGTCTAGGATGACACCGGGGTCTTGAACGGCTATCCTCCAATCAGTGGGGAAGGGCCACCCCGTACTGCTCCGGACTATGAAGTAGTCTCGCTTCCAAGCTGGGACTTTGCTCGGGAGCTTGTGCATGAGTTTAAAACTCGGGCGGGGGGACAGGTAGTAGAATCGCCTATGCCCGAGGAGAGCACCCGAAGCGCTCTTCTTTATAGCCAAAATGGTGCTGAGAATATCTAAATCTAGGGAGAGGGAACGGTCAAAGCAAAGAGAGATGGACCCCACCACATTCCGTATGGAGTTTGGGTGGAGTTGGTCCAGGGTAATGTTGAAGTGTACCAACACCTCAACGATCAAAGGGTGAAGAAGAAGTCGGAGCCCGGCTATCAGTGGCTCCCTGAAATCACGATCTCGTTAGGACCGTGCTCCCATGGGAAGTTGCCGGTGGGAAGGCTATACGAATATTCCTTAGGGAGGCGGAACCTCTGTATGAGGTCCTAAAGCCTCTCCGAGGTCATTATGGAAGGGCCGAACTAGTCTGGCTCCCGACCTCGGTGGGAGGCGGACGCTAGATGACCCGAACTTCGGATGGCTGAGCAGCAGAGGGGCCACCCCGAGCCGAGGTGCCTACCTCGGGCTCGTCGATAAGGCTGTCTACGCTAGACGACATAGCAGACTAGAGGGAAGAAACAAATTGAAAAAGGGAAAGAAGCTCGGGAGGACTCACCAAAAGAAACGCAACCGGACTAGGAGAACAAGATGAACTGGAAGACCCGAGCTAAGAGACCCCCGGCACGAGCTCAAACACTGATGACAAGAACTTTGTGGCGAAAAAAATGGCCAAAGGTCCCCCTATTTATAGCCATAGCTGCGGGTTCCTCGAGGCGAAAGCAGTTTAGCGCGTTTTTGATGTCCGCGAAGTCCAAACCGCGTGAGATCCGCGCGTAATCCAGACGCAACTCGGAACCTTTTTTGATCAAATCGGGTGCTAAACCGGTCCAGCTGGATGGAGCGCACAACAAAGCGGCATGAATACCAATGCCAAATCCACTCGGCGTGTCATGACCTCCCCGCGCTGGGTCATCGCCGCCGGTGCAGGGAGTGGGGGGCAATTGATGGAGGGTGATTTGGCCCGACCTCGCAGCACGGGTACACGTGGGCGTGACCTTGCTCAAACAGTGACTCAGCATGACAGCGCAACGAGCGTGAACACAACTCGGAGGGAAAGTCCCATCGAGTACAGCTCGGCAACTCGGAGAGTAAACTACTCGCCGGGAGCCACCTTACCTGCACCTCCTCCCCGTGGTTAAGGCACTTCGGGACATCCCGAGTTTGGGATGTCCTAACCTCTCTTAAGGCCCGAGCTCCCCCCAGTGGACATCGGGCCACTCCCAGGCAAGAACGTACCGATCCATCTCTGGACACCCCGAGGCATGGACACCTCGGGTCAGCCAGCTCGGCATAACCTGCTACAGGCAACTCGTCACTCAAGTGACAGCCCAGCTCAGGGTGATTCGCGGAAGGGCAGTTCGGTATACCACAGGAAAGCTTCCTACTTGACCGTCGTACCCGACAAATCTGTGGATAGCAGACATGTCCCTCGTCAGATAGCGCCGCGCCTGTCACCTTCAAAATGGTGTCTCGCGCCTGACAGGCACGTACCCTGCAACGACGGCCCCGCGCGTGCCACCTCAGCCTTGCTTGTAACGGCTGTGGCAGGCTGACAGTGGCGGTTATACCTGCCCTGTCAGAAGTCAGAGGGCCTGAAGCAATGGAATTCGATTATAAGGAGATCATTCTCAAGGAACAAGGTATCTTCGAATCACTTGCGCAACCTTCACTCTTAGCCTTCCGTTTTTCTTCTCTTCTTGCACACAGTACTGAATTAATCATCGGAGCGTTCCCACCGAGAAACCCCCCGGGAGTTCTTCCTCTTTCCTCTCGTCTCAGGTACCTCTCAGGAGCCACGCGAGTGCCAGCTAGGAGTGACCGGATCGCGCAACATCATCATTTTCATCACACCATTTCTTATACTCTCTTATACTCTCTCAAATCTCAACCTCTCATACATCTTACATTTATACTCTCATACTCTCTCTGCTCTCCTATTCTCAACTTGATTCAACAAGAAGAAGGCTTACTCGGGTATCTAAAGTTAGCAATTTGGGAGACTTGAAGGCATCAATCGTTGAAATCAAGTTGAGATTCTGAACCAACAATCCGGGTAAGTGCAATTAAATTAATTTTTATTTTTTATAATTAAAAAAATGGTTGGCTCCTCCTCTCACTCTCGACACCAATTCCACAACGTGGTTAATGTCAACAAGGTCAATGTTTAGTCACAATATGATAGTGTTAGTGCTGATATAGATGCTACTGATATTGCTAACGTTCCCACCCCTAGTACTTTACTAGAGGTAGGGGAAGAAAAACAAACACTAGGTTGATTAGCTTGGTTTGGACAATATTTAAAATAGAGGATGTTGAGGGGAAGGGAAAGAGAGTCATTTGTCAAAAATGTATGAGTGACTTTAGCTACAGTAGTAGTGGTGGTACTGGCCACTTGGACAGACATTTGAGATGTCATATGATGAAAGAAGAAGAAGAAGAAGAAGAAAGGAAAGAAACATCACAATCACAAATAGGAAATGAGATTTGTGGTACTTTTAAATATTTCCAAGAAAAAATGAGGCAAGAATTAATAAAATATATTGTGCATATTGAACATCTATTTTTATTAGCTGAAGATACTAAACTTGAAAACTTTTTATGTAGATTTATAAATCCACAATTTTAAAAAAAAAATCTAAAAATACTATTAGAACAAATGCTTTAAAAATTTTTTATTCATATAAACAAAATTTAATTTCTATGCTATCAAAATCTTAATTCTAAAATTGCAATGTCTCCAATTCACCCAAACTCTATGCGGACCTGGCACATTGCTGCAATTTAATGAATCTGTGAGTGCACTTTCTGATTAACTTGGGAGCGCATTTTGTTGCCTCCAGGTTTTTCCGAGTTTCTTTCATTTTTTAGGAAAAGTAAGTTAAGCTTAATAACTACAAGACGGGATCTGCTCCTCACAAATGGCGCCCAAATGTCTACTTATTGCAAGGTAGGATTTGGGTTCGGGTTCCCAAAGATACCTTTGGGAGCCCAAATGTCTCACAACCAAACCGAACTTGATTCCCAACATCTCACTAAACATTCAAACCGAACTTGGGTTCCCAAAACATCTCAACTGAACGTCTTCTTCCTCTCAAACCCAACCTCACATCTTCTCATAACCATTTCAGTCATTGCAACTTTGCAAGTTCAGCCACAAGTTTCAAACATTTTAGCCTTTCAACATCTGAAACCCATCTAATGTTTTTTCTTGAATGAACAGATTTGCTTACATGTTTGCATCAAGGTTTCAGTCTTTTCAAAAGTTGCAGGTTTGGTTGAACAGATTTTTCTAGTTGCAAACTCTTCCAAGCTTCGGATTCTTATAAAGTGAAGTTTCAACAGGTTGCAAACTCTTCCAAATGCGATGATTTTGAAAGAAAAAATATTAAAAAAAAAACAAGTAAAAAGCTTTAACAACAGTGAAAAAATTGATCTGGGTCAACGCGACACCCGTTTTAACGACCGGGTGAAGAAGACGACCAAAACGGACCTAATATAGCCCTTTTTATTGGACCCGTTTCACATAAACGGGTTCACTGTTAACCGTTTTAAAACGGCCAATCAAGACCCGTATGCTACATGATTATGATAATAACTGTGTATTGTACGGTTGTAACAAAATAATAATAATAATAATAATAAATTAATAATAAAAGTATTAATAATAATAGTAATAATAATAATATAAATAATAATAATAAAATAAAATAATATTGAAATAATAAAAGAATAAAGATAATATAACAAAATAATAGTAAAAAAATTATTATAAAATAATAATAAATATAAAATAATAAGAAAATAATAATAATAATAATATAAAATAAATTTTTATTATTTCATTTTTTTATTAACAAAACCTGTACATCACACAGTCCCCGCTATATAATATAAAATTAGAGAAATTAATGGCAAACCAGCCAAACAATTTGGCATCCAAAACTGGGAGCATTGACCGATACCAGCCTCATATATTCATGGAAGTGTCAGATATTTCCACGTGTGTGGGCCGTTAAAGCATCTGGTGTAACCCGCCAATTAATACATGAACATGATTGGACCATTAATTCATGAACAATAATTAATAGTAAAAATGTTTTTATAAAAATACTTTTTTGAAAGTGTTTTTATAAAAAATATTTTTGTAAAAGTATTTTCATAAAAGCATTTTTATAAAATTCAACTAGGAATAACTTCATAAGTGGTATTTTAAAATTTAATTAGAGATAATTTTAGAAGAAAAAAATCAATAAGTTTTTATTATATAAACACTTAAAAAAAACTGAAAATTTAAGCTTAAAAAATAAATCCTTATTTTTAAAATAAACATTTATTTTAAATTTATTTCTCAAATACCAATAAATGCTTAATGACCCAAATAAACACTTATTTTTAAATACTCTCAAATTAGCATGTCCTAAGATTTACGTTTTGCAACAAGAACAAGGCATCCACAATTCTTAATTTCCTTCTTCCAAGAGACCTTTGGAGTTTGGCTGTTTGGGAGTTGTATTATTCTCTTATGGTTCGTAGAAAATGGCGATTCGTTTACCTGGAGTTGTACAGGCTAAGCAAATTCTCCGACGGTCTCTTCCAACCAGAGCAGCCGTGAATGTCCCAAAAGGCCACGCTGCAGTTTATATTGGGGAGACCCAGAAGAAGCGATTCGTGGTTCCAATTTCATACATAAATCATCCTTTGTTCGAAGACTTACTTTCTCACGCAGAGGAAGAGTTTGGGTTTGATCATCCAATGGGTGGTTTGACGATTCCATGCAAGGAAGAAGCCTTCATCGCCTTCACCCGTCGCTTGAATGACTCATGAAAGCTGACGAAAATTATTCGAATTTTATATATGTCTGATCAAAAACCACTTACACATATTGACTTGCCTAATTCTCTTCTTACTGACCCATACATATACTGTTCTCTTCAATTTTGACTAAACAGGGTTGTTCTCAAATCCCAACCTATATATATATATATATATATATATATATATATATATATATTAAAACTGGTCCTTCCATGTCGACATGTCTCTGTTTTGAGATAACCTATTTATTTATTTTCTCATTTTTCTCATTTTTTAATTTTTAATTCCATGTCATTTTTAAACAACCAATATATGCACTTTCGCAATAACCTAAATAATCTTTTCTCCTAAAATTATTCCTAACCTACCTCCCCCACTATCCCCACTATTTCCAAAATTATCACTAATTCCTATTTATCTTCTAAATTATCACTAATTCCAATTTATCTCCAAAATTATCTCTAATTTAGTAGAGAGCTTTTCTCCTAAATTATCTCTAATTCCGATTTATCCTCTCCCATACCTTTTATCTATATCTATTTAAAGAAACTATGGATTAAAAATTTAAGAATTATTTAAATATTCTAACAAAATTATAAAATAACTAAAATATTTATTAAAAACACAAAAAAAAATTATATTTTTATAAAATATATCACAAAATTATTTACTAACAATTTAAATTATGTTTTTCTAGATTATCAATTTAAATGTTTTTTAAATATTTAATATTAGGTAATAGCTTTAAATAAATAAAATATAAATAACACAAAATTAAATACTCTACAGATTAATTAAATATTTAAATAACTAAATATTTATCATAACTAGATTTTAAATAGTTAAAATGATGAAATTATGTAATAAATTTAAAAAAAAAAATTCTTCAAAGTAGAAAAATAATTATAACAAAATATTTAAATGAATAATAATTTAATATATTACAAATTTAATAATGAAATTATGTAATCATAATATAAATTATGATTTTATGGAATATTAAATTAAATAAATAATTAATATTTTAAAATTTAAATACTTTACATATTATTTAAGTATTTAAATAACTAAATAGTTTAAATAATAAAATATTTAACATAACTATATTTTAAATAGTTAAAATAAATAAATTATGTAATAAATTTAAAAAAAATCTAAAAAGTAGAAAAGTAGTTATAACATAATATTGAAATTAATAATAATTTAATAATTTTACATAATACTATAAATAATTAATTTTACTTATATCAAGTAATAATTTGAGAAAATAACTTTCAAAAAAATAATATTTATTAATAATAATTTTAAACTCTTAATCTATATTCATTATATAATTATATATACTAAAATTAATATTTATTTTCTTTTGTGATAAATGTATTTTCAATAAGTATGTATAAATTTATTTTGTTAAGTTATTTAATATAAAACTTTCAATAATTATTGGAGATTACATTACTATTATTGAAATTTTTAAAATTAATTTATTGTACTTATTGTGTTTTTGTTATAAGTTATTGATTAATATTTAGTATAGATTAAACTATTATTTGAGATTATATTATTTATTGACTAAGTTAATATATTTTTAGTACTTATTGTATTTTTATAATTTCTGTAATTAATGAAGTTTTCATTATCAATATATTTTCAATAATTGTGTATTTTTTCTATAAATTTTTAATAATTATGGGAGATTAAACTATTGTTATTTATTAGATATAAGACTTTTAATTTAGCTGAAATTATGAGTGTTCATGATTGGTTCGGTGCAGTCGTAGGCTATTTGGCCAACCAAATTGACCTGGTTAGGTTAGGGAGTTGGTCAGCTGAAGCCGACTAATCTTTTGTGAAAATCGACCCACTCAACTTGTATTGGCTTGGGTTGATTTTTCGGTTTGGTCAGTTTGTTCAAAAGATTTAAACTTAAAAATTTAATTTAATTTTAAAAATTACAGTGTGATTATTAAATAATAAATTTAAAAATTAGATTTATGATATAAAACATTTTGGACTGAGAAATATGGGAAAATTCCCACTTTTCATATTAAAAATTATATTTAAAATATAAAATATTAATATATATATATATATATATGGTTAGGTCGTTCGATTTTGGTCAGTTTACAAATGGCCAAAGTTGAACTGATCCAACATGATCGAATTGGGAAATTTTTTAACCAAAGCTAACCTAGAGTACTAGAAAACCGACCAAATCGGGTCGAGTTAATTGGGTTGGTTGGTTTCATCAGTTTGATAAATAAGCCTAATTGAAATTAATTATTGTTATTTTTGTATTATCAAAATTTTATTAAAAGTAGTATATAAAATATGAATAATTATTAATTATTTAAAAAGTTGAAAATATAAAACAATTGTATACTCTTATGTGTTTCTATTAGGGTCATTTATTAGAACACACTTTTAGGGATGGCAATTTTCCCCATCCCCGACGGGGACCTGACTTCCCCGACCCAATGGGGCTAGGGATGGGGATTGAGGTCCACGCCCCACCCTGACCTCGATTTTATATATATATATATATATATATGTGTGTGTGTGTGTGTGTGTATGTGTGTGTATTAAATGTTATTTATATTAAATATATTATTATATATATATCAAAACATATTTAAAACATTATTTATAATTTAAATTTATTTATTTTAAAAAAAAACTGTTATCTGAAAATATTTTGGGGATTCGGGTCCCCACGAGGAACCCATCCCCATTGGGGTTAATTTCAGAATTGAGGTTGGGGCCTTAGACGCATGATTTCATTAAGGAGTGCTTGTTTTTCCCTTAGTCCCATGATATTTTATTCCAAAAATACCCCTAACAATTTTTTTGTATAAAAAACAAAATTGAACAAATGTAGCCAATAGAGTGTTTGCCCATGTCTTATTAAGGGAAAAATGATATTTTTATTTTTATTTTCTTTTGATTAAATTTATTTAAATGAACATTAAGTCACTGTCATTTTCCACTGTCATCTAATGGAATATTGATTAAGTCCATTGCATATTATAAGTGGTGTTTTAGTAAAATGCTAAGTATAAGGTAGATTTTAATAAATTCATAAATTTATAAGGAGTATTTTAATATATGACCCTTTTTATTATTTAGCTTTCTCTTAATAAATTCCGTATATCTATAAAAATCATAGAGAAAATAACAATCTCGTGATCAAATGAAGTTGATGAACATCAGTGTTCAGAATCAAAACCTTGCATTCCTCAATTTCAATTCCAGCTTTTAGTTGATCTTTCTGATGGTAATGTTGATTAATGGCTATTTTGCCACCAGACCCATATAAGAAGTTATAGGTCAGGAAATCAAATTCGTGCAGATTTCTTGATTTGAGAATTGCCGGATTGCATGGTAGGGCTTACTGTGGAATATTTAGAGGAGACGCACCTCATCTTTGTGGCAATCAACCATCAAAGTAATATTATAATTCTAGTACTACTACGATGCTCCTTCTCTGACAATAATATTAATTTTTCGAAAGTATTATTTCTGTTTAAGTTAATTAGGAAAGAGATTTGACACAGAAGAGTTCTGTCAAAGAAGTACTCCTTTTTCTGTTGCAAATACGTAACCCTCTCTATCCAAGTTGTTGGAGATCCGTTCTCCAATCAGAATTCCAACGCTTCTGCATCTCGTCATCACTTACCTCAAAGCTTTGAACTCTATCCCCAACCAACTCATCTATCACCAACCTGTGCAATTCTGCATCCTGTTGGGACTCACAGGAAAAATAAAAGTTTGATGACGTACAGAAAAAAAAAAGTATGTGCATTCGCATGAGATTCTTTTAGAATTTCAGTTCAAAATTCTTTTAAATAATGTTTCATATATAAACAATCAAAAAATTCTTGAGGTTGTAAATTTTTTTTTCTAAAAAGTCGTGCAATCCACATCTAAAACGGCATGGGCCCGCCTGGGCTCGTTTCATGGGCAATGTTTGAGGGGTTTTAGGTCAGGCAGGCATAGCTAGCCCGTCCAGGCCCGCATATTGGCCCGACCAGCACAACTCACATTACTCCTTGATATCTATCAAGAGGTGACATCACATGTGGACCTAGAAAGGGACAGATTGGGGAAATCATCAAATAGGAAGATCAAAGAGGAAAAGAGGAAAGTCTAGTCTAGGAAGGATGGAATGAAATAGAACTTGATCTGAACAAGGAAATCCTAGTTCTCCTTCAATAAGGGCTCCCACTCTAGCTAGCTATATAAAAGAATTCAACGTAAGATAATTTTCACACAGTTACTCTCAAAGAACCTCTAGTTCTCTGTCTTATCACAAGCATCTGCACTTTGCAGCCATGGCGATCGTCGGTGAATCAGAGGTGAAGCTGTTCAACAGATGGTCCTTGGATAATGTCCAGGTTGGTGACATATCTTTAGTGGATTATATTGGTGTATCTCCCAACAAGATCGCAACCTATGTCCCACACACAGCAGAGAGGTATTCTGTGAAGAGGTTCAAGGAGGCTCAGTGCCCCATTGTGGAGAGGTTGACCAATTCCCTGATGATGCACGGGCGGAACAATGGGAAGAAGCTCAAGGCTGTCTGCATCGTCAAGAAAGCAATGGAAATAATCCATTTGCTCACGGATCAAAACCCTATTCAAGTTATTGTTGATGCTATAATCAACAGTGGGCCAAGAGAAGATGCAACTCGTAACGGTTCTGCTGGTGTTGTGAGGCGTCAAGCTGTTGATATCTCTCATTTGAGGCGTGTTGATCAAATACTATATCTAAGGTTCAAAGTATCGACATGTATCGGCCCGTATCGTTCTGAAACCCTTCTGATATGCCCCTACAGTGGGTGTATCGGGGGTCTGACCAGTTTAGGGGGTGGAGGACTCCCAAACTGCCCCCACCCCCCACCCCCCTAATTGGTTGTGAAAAAAAATAAAAAAAAAAACTAGCAATAAAAAGCAATATAGATTCACCCGATACGCCTCTACCGGCGTATTCGACGTATCGATATTTTGAACCTTGACTATACCTTCTAACAAAGGGTGCCCGAGAGTGTGCTTTCAAGAACATGAAGTCCATAGCTGAATGCTTGGCAGATGAACTTATTAATGCAACTAAGGGTTTATCCAACCAACGTTTTAAAATATGACCCAGAAATGGAACCGTTTTGGGCACCGGTTTCTGGGTCAATGGTCCAACCATCTGGTTCGAATGGACGGCCTGTTTTGATAACAAAATTTTAAAAAATTAAAAAATTAAAAAAACGGTCAAAAACCATTGAACGGGTTGATGGTTCGACCGCCCAGATCAACAGTTTATTGATTTTTTTCAACAGTTTTTTAAAAATTTTAGGTTTTTGGGTAAAACGGAACTGATTGCCTGAACGGTTCCAAGGCCGAACGATCCAACCATCCAGATCAACGGCGGTTCAAAAACATTGCATCCAACAGCTCTGCCATTAAGAAGAAAGATGAGTTTGAACGTATTGCCAAGGCCAACCATTAGAAGAGACGAAGCTCTGTCTGTGGCTGCCATGTTAACGAGCAGAGGACCTGAGGGTTTTCTTTTGTTTGTTTTTCTCTCACATTTCCTTTTAGCTAGCTTTTTCAAAGCTCACCCCTGCCCCAAGTTTGCTGAGTATAGACCTACCATTTTTATTTTAATTTCTTTGTTAGAATGACGTCCTTTCCCTTGGGTTTTTTACTTTTTGGTAGAAATTATTGATTAGTTTTATCCCCTTTTAGTTTGGAAATCACATGTTAGGCCCTGTTTGGTTTGCAGGAAAAGGGGTTTGGAATCGGAATCGAAATCGGAATGGGCTATTCTGATTCCAACTGTTTGGTTGGACGGAATCGGAATCCTATTCCCATTATTGCTAGAATGGCATTTCCCCCATTTGAGGGAATGGCAATTTCCTGCCTCTCCCTTGGGAATGAAATCTCATTCATACTGATTTTAATTTTCAATCCCATTCCTATCTGAACCAAACAGAATATAAAAATAAACCATTCTGATTTCAATTCCAATTTCAACTACGAACCAAAGTGACCCTTAGTGTCTTCAAATCTATAAAGCTTGAAAGGTAACAATGCAATTGTATATATGTTGATTTGATCGCAAGTTTGAAGGAACACGTCAAATCATGTCCGGACTAACAGGGGCCACAATTGGAGAAGCAAATTGCATTGATAAGATCATAAGAGCTATGACTAGTAAACTAAAAGCTACATTATTAGTAGTCGTTTTCTTCCTTATCTGGCATTAGATTCCACGCTCCTTAGTCCTTACTTTCAAAGAGAGTATATATGTGGACATATTTCCATGTGGCCCCCATTGTATCCTAAAACATGACCGGTTGATAAATAAAGGTCCCACCCTTCTCTCTTATTTTTCAAAAGTTGTTGCCTTCACCCACGGTGGTACACGATCGTAGTACTCAAAATGCCTGAATTTTACTTGCACAAGTACCAGTACCATGGTCCATGGGGAATAGATCCATTTCTCTGCAAGTGGGCTGAGGGCCAATTTTGAGTTCGTTCCTCTACGCGACTGAGACCAATTTCCACCGACCCAGTTGGTCTAAGTTACTAAAATACGAGATTGTCTCCAAATATGCCAGTGGCCCAGCTGGCAATATCCACACATTGTATATGTGGTTTGCATTGAAGAACTGGGATCCAGGCCAGCATCTACCCTTTCCACAGTCATCTCCAGCATATTACATATGAAAGGGGAAAAAACGATGAAATTCTTTAATTCCAATCCACATGGCAAAGTAAATCACAATTTATTTATCTTATTGGCAATTTATATTTTTAATTCTTCAATTCCTTATTATATATTTGTTTTAATGTGAATTCTATATATTTTAAAATTTTTTTCTGTGTTTTATTCTTTGCTTATGACTTTTTCTATCTATCTGCGTGCATATATTGTAGTCTATTTCTCAATATAAAGTTGTCATCATACACAAGTTCTTTATTGGAATTAAATAACATGTAAGTGACAGTGGATAAAAAGAGGCAGGCAGGCAGGCAATTTTGTTAAACTTTTATATTGATAATATCTATTTTATCTTTTAGTTTAAAAAGAAAAATCAAAACTTTAAACGAACAAGGCGTAAAAACTATTTAACATGAGAAAATACAGCTATGGTTGTTTGCATAACTTTCATGGAACTTTGATCGATGATATATAGAGCTCTTCATTTTCCTACAAGAATCTGATCGAGTTGCACGGGGATTTTTTTTTTCTTATTCTTTCATTTAACTATCTCAGTTTCTTTACAATAATAAATCGAGAATATATGAAAATGTAAAATATATAGAACTAGAACGAGTGGAATAAATATATATACAGATATGGAGTTTCCCAAAACCGGATTGAACGAATGGGTTTTAAGAATTAATGTTGGCATCCGAATAGAATAAAGTGGGTAGGGTAGCCATGAGCAGCGTGGTGGCGTCGTTGACGAACTACGCACGCAAACGAGAAGTGAGATTGAAGAAGTAGTCCTCGTTGCATGGAATGGTGAGAGCACCCATTGGATGATGAAACCCGAACTCTTCCTCGGCTTTACTCAGCAAGTGTTGGAACAAAGGATGATTCAAATAGGATATTGGAATCACAACGCGCTTCTTCTGCTTCTGGCCCTCTCCAATAATGTATACAGCAATATGTCCCTTTGGAACATCACTCCTCACCTGCTTTTCAGCTGCAAGCAGGATAGATCGTTTGATAATCCTTTTGATTCCCATGGCTAGCTTCTCTATATATCCTTTAGTTTTGATACAACGATCCAAGACCCTAAGAAAAGGAGAGTGATATATGTATGTTATTGTGAGGATTTGACACTTTGCATGTAACGCCTAGGAAACGTACTTATATGCTTATGTATATATATAGAGAGAAATCTAGCTAGAAAGAGAGAGAGAAGAAGAAGAAGAACTGAAAAGAAAATTAATCAGGAGAAATTAATATAATCTCGATCGTGCAAGTGGAATTAGTTGTGGGACATCAGTCATTGGGGGATCACATGCTTTTGTCTACTAATTCATCAAAGTTTTGGGATCAAATGCCCTGCAAGTTGCATTGGAGGTGTAAGAAAACACGTCGTATAAGCGTTGTTTTTCTTCCTGAAGGGTTCTTAATCAGCCCTTTTTGTTGGTCATTAATGAAATGACTCAATGTATCTACAACAACCGCCCCCACGCCAGAAAGGCAAATTAAATAATAGCTGGATAGAGGAATATTTCAGCTGTCATGCAAGGAAAGTATATACATTAATCCACCATTCAGTTAGTGTAAAGCAGTAGATTTGCCACGTATTCTCATTTATTTTATACAGAAGAACACTGGATAGGGTGACTATTGGCAGACCAGGCTGACCAGCCCAGCCTGCTTTAGGACCTAGCCCAGTCTTTTATGCTAGCCCTACATGCTTATATATACACGAGCAAAGCCAGTAAGGCCATTTTGTTTGCCCAGTGACTGATCAGTGAGTCCTGATGGGTTGATCAGCTGCCTCGTTCAAATACAAATACAAATTAATATGCAGAGTGCAAAACCTGAATCAATTTCATCAGCCGAGTTGCGCAAGCCACGAGTCTAAAGCTGATAAGGCCCATGATGATTGGCCCAATTACTATGAGTAGAATATATTCTTAATCACGATAAAAGGGCATTAAGTTGGGACAAATGGCAAGAATTTTGGGGCTGAAATTCTGGTGTCAATCGTGATGTGGTGTACATATTATTGGCATTGGGGGCTCTTTTTGATCAGCATCTCTAAGCAATGAATAAGTAGGTATACTGTGTACGATGTTGCATTCTTTGTTCAAACAAATATCTTGCGGAGTCTTCCATCCGGAGACGTTTAGGTCTCTTTAAGATGGAATTTGTTTTGTGAGTGGAGAGTACTGAAGCCCAACATTTGGAGTCTTTCGTCTGCCACATACAACTATTGGGCCCAGGCCCCTCTGCGACTGCATGCGTGTTTATAGGATTGCCATACAGGGACGGGTTAGTTTAATATTGGGCCAATCAACTCATCAACTGGGCTTATGGGCTTTGGGATGCAAACCATGATTGGCTCTCAAGCCCCAAGCCCCTAACCGTCTATATTTCTCGAATAGTTCAAGCTTAAAACCCATTAAAATGCATTCAAAATAATGGTATATGGCATAATGGCAATATCTATGGTACCGGAAGAACACTTTTAAATTAAATGGATCCAGTCCTTTGATTTTGAAGCCCAAATCGTTCCTCTTAGGACTTCGGGCCCAATTTTACACTGTCTCCGGTTCAGGCTTTGGGCTGGGCCCATTAGAATTTTAACAAAAAGTCAAGCTCTAGCCCGATTTATGAACAGGTCTAATATACTAGTAAGTGTGTACATGCTTTACACGTAACAATTCTAGATGATGATAATTATAATAACAATACACCCAAAATTTTCTATAAACTTTAGTTATTTTTTTATTTGTTATTTTTATATTTTTTTCTGTTTTTTATCATTAATCATATGTAGATTGCAAAACCCAAATATGATTACATAAACACCCCATCCAAATATGTGATAATTAGATCAAATTGTAAAGTTTCAAGTATCATTAACAAGTCTACCTGTTTGGCTAGACTATTCTTTTTGTAGTGTTTTATCTTTTTTGTGTATATTTTTTCTTTTATTCATTTATCAAAAAATGTAAGATTTAAATAGTGGGAATTGAATGAGGTAAAAAGTAATAGTTCAATTTACAATTTAAACAATACAATTAAAAAAGGACTAAATTCAAAAATGAGTATTTCAGTCATTATTATAAAAATCGGACCAAACTGGATGGTCAAACCATTTGGCCCAGAAACTGGTCATGCACCGGTTCTATTTTGATCCTGAACCGCTATTTTATAAAAAAAAAATATTTAAATGGTTAGAGAACTGCTAACCCGGACAATTTTACCATTAAAATGTTCGACCTAGTTAACAATTCCCAAGTTGCTTTCAAACTAATTCCAAATTTTTTATTTATTTTAAAATAGAAATTAGAAAATAAAAAAAAATGAAAAAAGAAACTTTCATATCTTATAATCTTGTTTGATTATTCCCAATGGCCAAAATTAGTTAGGGTTTTTATTTTTTCCATTTTGATTTTGAGTTTTCTCATTTTTGTGATTCTTTTTAAGTTATAACAGTAAAAAAAATTGCAACTCCACTGAAGAAATCGAAAAATCAATGCAAGAGATGGGAGATTAAACACCGATCTTATATTAAAATTTAAGATACACCAATGAAGCAAACGATCTGGGATTTGAGAGAAATTTAGAGAGATGAGAGAGATGTAAGAAGAAGGCAAATCGTGATATAGCGGCGATGAAGATGAACATGGAGATAGTCAACTACAGTGATTCCTTCTTCTTCTTCTTCTTGTCACTTTTCAACTTTAACCAGTTGCCTCCTCAAAGTCTCCCACTCCCCTCTCATAATAATTAATATATATGGTGGACTTTAACCTAATCCTAATTTAACAGTCAAAAGAAAAAGCTACATTATATTTTACATCTTACTGGTATGACCTACTCAAATTGGGCAGTTGAACCGTTGACTAAGAAACTGAAAGCCAAAACGGTTCCACTTCTGAGTCAATTTTTAAAACCTTGATTTTGGTCAAAAGAAAGTTCCACAACCTTATTCATATTTTTAATAATGACATAAATATAGAATTATAGATGTGTTCAATTTTTTTTCTATAATTTTTTTTGTATTTTTGTGTGTAAAAACAATTCTAATATGTCACACTTACTTTTTGTTTAATATGATAAATACAATATATTATACATGTGCTTGAATGTTTTTTTGCAAAATTTATGTATTTTTTCATTTTTGTATGTTTATATTTTGTTAATTTTTAGTATTTATTTTGATAATAAAGGTTAACACATTTAACCCAAAAGTTGAACTATATATTATTAATTTTTATATTTCATTTTTGCCAAGTTCTAAATTATATATTTCATTTTCATTATCAATAAAAATAATTCTTTTTAATTACACTTACCTTTTTAATTTGATTAATAAAAATATCATAAATGTGTCTAATTTTCTACATTTTTTTAAATTTTCTATATTTATTCCTATTTTAAAATTTTTATTACCTAACTATGATTTCATATGTTAATCAATTTGATTCGGATGGTTAAACTACTTAGCCACCACTTGAATATTGAATGGTTTTGTTTTTTAGTCAATTTTAAAATATATGGATTTATATTGTTAAAAATATTAACGTAGGTTTAATTAGTAGCATTTATTAGTGAAAAGTAACTTAAAAATATAGGATTTAATAAGAAAAATGTGATTTAATAACTTAAGTATAAGACTTAATGAGAGATTATTAAATTAAATGAGGTGGAAAGTAATAATTGAAGTTACATTTTCAATTCTTACAATTAGAGATGGATTAGATACACAAATAAGGCTGTTATAGTAACCATAAAGTTGGCATTAAAACTATAATAAAATGATTTTTATACCCTTTTTCAAATAAAGAAATAGAAGGTAATTTTAGTCAAAAAAAAATTATTCACACTATATCTGCACTTTTGTATATATATATCATTTGGATTATTAATGGAACTGACCTTAGGGTCTTAAAGATACATTTTTCTCTAACCAAATTTGATGCCTATATAGCATATTAATCACAATGATTCAATGATTTTATGGTGGGTAAGAAGATTGTATTTATTATATGTTGTTTAGTTTGAGATATCCAAATAGCACAACCATTTTATAGCTTTGACAACTATTTATCCACATTCAATACCCTAAATTCAAATGGTGGAACCCATTAAAGAAGACCAGAAACAAACGTATGTTTTTAAATGATTTTTTTTCAAAATGCATGCATTCGGACAACCGTTAGTGATCGTATAGAAAGTGCCACTAGGGAAGCAATGCGCAAAGATTCTAGAAATATTGCAAATGATTTGAATCATCAAGCACTGATCAAAACAGTTGGCTAAACGACAAAAGCTACAGACAACGAATCGAGCCTACGTTCTGTGCACCCATGGGTGTAGTGGACGCGTGAACTCGCAAATAGGAGAACACGTCAACCATCCCAACGTTAACAATCAAACACGCGTTAATGTGGTTTGATCGGTTCAATCAAACACGAACCGGTCGCGAAAAAGGGGTGTTAAACCTCATTTTTCGATTTTCTTCCTTGATTTTCCCTAAGAGCTCCTTTCACCGAACCCTTCCTCCATCGACGGCGACAATGAGAACCCTTGTTCTTCTCTTCTTCTTTTCCTCTTCTCTTCTTCTCCTCTCCATTCTTCTTCTTTGACAAGTAGCTCCAGTAGTAGGGTTCCTCTTCCATTCTTCTTCTTCTTCTTCTTCTTCTTCTTCTTCTTCTTCTTCTTCTTCTTCTTCTTCTTCTTCTTCCTGATGTGAATGATTAATTCATCAGAAAGGATAGAGTTGTTTTTAGCTTATGTGAATGATTAACATGTCATTTAGCCAAATTTGTGAACTTGTTTTTATTGATAACATGAACATTGTGACTTTTGGATTGTCATAGGGCTCTTTTGGCTTCAAACTTGGCTAAGAAAAGCTAGTATATAATATTCTATTATTCTTAATCTCTTTAAGCCTTCAATAATCAGTACAGAACCATGAATATTTGAATGCTTGATTACCTGATTACTACTATTTAGTAATATTATTGAGCTATACCTGATTAATTCTATCATCTGATATAATTTTCCTCCTCCTTTTAGAATTCTTAGAATGAGTACTCAAGATGAATATTGTAGTAGGCTTTGCAGTGAAGATGAAATTCTTTCATATATTGATTGCCATGTTGCACGTAAGTTGGTGTTTGATGATGGAAATGATGAGGATGCATACAACACAATAGAAGAATCAAGGTTGGGAATGATGTTTGAAAACTTGGATGATGCATATTTTTTTACAATGAATATGCTAGAAGAGGGGGGTTTAACACTCAAATGGTTGAATTGCTTAGCCACCACTTTGATAAATGATTATTTTGTTTTTGAATCAATTTTAAAATATACAGGTTTATATTGTTAAAAACATTGACATAGATCTAATTAATAGCATTTATTAGTGAAAATAACTTAAATATTGGATTTAATAAGAGAAAATGAGAGTTAATACCTTAAGTTATAAGACTTAATGGTAGGGGATTAAATGAGGTGGAAAGTAATAATTGAAATTACATTGTCAACCCTTACAATTAGGCTATGTTTGGTTTGAAGGGAAATGCAGGGAAAGGTAGGGAAACATTTACAAACATTGTATAGGTTTTTCCATCTTTCCCTTTCTTTTCCTACCTTTTTCCTTCAAACCAAACGTAACCTTAGAGATGGATTAAATAGACAAATATGAGCATTTTATAGCCATAATAGCTAACTTTAAAGTTACAGTAAAATGACTTTTATACCCTTTCTTAAACAATGAAATAAAAGGTAATTTTAGTCCAAAAAAACTCACTCTACATCCACACTTTTATATATAATATAAATATAAATATATTAAATATTTTTATTTTATTCAGTGGAACCCATTTACAATTTTATAGTTTTTTGAATTTAACCATACCACATCCGTATTTTCTTTTATTTTATTTATTATTTAACGAATTATAAATGACATTATGGGGCGTTATGATTGACCTTTTCTTTTAATCTAAGGTCTAAATTAGTCTTTTCATTAATTCTAGGGCAAAATTTCCTTTTTCGAATAAAAAAAGTGTTATCGGAGCCGTTAATCTATATAGATTGTTGTACTTCTGGTGCCGCCTATGCTGTTCGATTTATTGTGTGAACTGAAGAGAAAACAGCAGAAAGACATCCACTTTTTTTCATGATTTTTTATAATAAAAAAAAATGAAAAGGAGCGACCCAAGTCAAGCGGCGGTCACCTGAAGCCACTTTCCACGTGGCAAAGAATTATGTGGATTTGAATTGAAGTGTGATTAGGTGGCAAATGAGTGTATGGCATCAGGCTGCAGCAGCGCGCCTAGCTTTAATTAGATAAGAAAGCGTGCTATAGAAGCATGGTTTGGGCAAACGCTTGCATTAAACTTGTCAATCTACTGAGCCCCCGAGCTCAAATCACCATCACGTACGCTCTCTTCGGTATTTGTCAAGCTGACATGCATCACATATTCACATGGAATGGTACAATATTACTACTTGCTGTGGTGCAGGGTAACTTTGAAAAGGCTCTCATCCAACTAATCACCAGGCGACAAACCAATTTGGTGGTAAGTCAAAAGAAGAAATAAAAGCTGATTCATATCTAAGTCCAAAGCATTCCGGAGTCCGGACATAACAATATTCAACCTCTCCCTCTCAAAGCATGAACCTTGACATAGCTTCTTGTCAAGATTAAATTAACAAATGAGATCGATGCTTCCTCAGAATAGTACAAGCCAATGAACTTTGCCAAATTTTCTTGTCGAAGTGAAGATTCTCTGTTCTACAAAGGTTATATATTATAAGTTAGCTGCGTTCGGTGAATAGATAATGCATGAGCAGTCATACATTTGATGATGGATGATCATTCGATCAGTCAGCTCTGCCTAGTTATTTTGCTAGAATGGGTGGTAGAGTATGATGGACTGCAATGAATAAACCCCTCCACAGTCCACGCAACTTGATATTATTGATAGGAGAGTATGATCGGCCAACTCTCTAAGTCTCTTGTCTCTAGCTAGCTGGGGGAATATGTGCCAAGGTTGGCCAGCATTCAACTCCATGTGTCATCCTGTTCCACTTGAGTGATGCTTCTTTTCTCTCTCTCTCTCTCTCTCTCTCTTTTAGTGTCCAATTTGCTGGGATGAATGGTCCAATCTGACTTTCAGCAGCTATCTAAAGATCTAAAGGTGACCTTGCTGTTTACAAATTACAATACATATAGCAGAGACAAATTAAAAGATTCCCAATATCCTTTCTTCCAGAACTTTCATTTTTAACAAGGGAGACGAGGCGTTCGATTATCAAATAAGATGCTGGTTATTGTTTTTAATTTATTCATCCTGCTGATCATAAAATGACAGAAATGTTAATATATATATATATATATCCATTGTTTCTGCTGATCTTTTATTTCTACTTTGTTTAAACAATGATACATTCAAGGTCCAAACACAAAGTTCTTCTTTTCTACATTAATCTTCATCTAGTATCTTTGATTTGATCTTGACCAGTCTTGAATTTTCTCCTTTCTATTCTAATAATTCTTATATGCATGAGTCCGGAACTGATACAAACATTACCTTATGTGCCACCTTTAATTTCCTCATCACTGCTATATATATATATCATGCACTTAAGTGTTAACTGTTGATGGTTTGAATGAAAAGGCTTACACATGCAATTGCAGTGAGTAGAATTAATGTGTTGATCGAGGACACAATGATAATGTTATAATTAAGTAGTAGGCAATGGCAAAAACATGTACGCAGATCCAAACTCTAGCTGTGAATCAGTTAACAGTCTTATATATTATATTAACCCTGTAAATTTATGACCTGAATCCACACGATCGGACATGGGACAATTTTACTTTCTATTACTTATTACCACAGAAATGAAAATTTATGACCTGAATCCACACGATCGGGTCCAAGTTGAACGGTCTCGATCGGGTTGGGAAATTATTAAAATTTGAAGGGGTCGGACTGACCTGCAGGCTGCAGCTGCAGCTGAGGAACAGAATCGTCCCATCCCATGTGGCCATGCATGCAGTGTAAATTCTTTGAATCAGGTAGTCCATTTGCACCCGTACACATAATACATCTACTTGGACTGACAGCTGATATATAGGAGAATCCATCAGAAATGATGACAAATATATTAATTCCTCCATATGTACATTACCATTCATATATATGTAAGGGGCTGGCCGGGGTGCATGCAGGTATTAACTTCTCTCTAATTAAGAAAAAGTAATCCAAGGATGGATAATTTTCAAATTGATGCAAGTATTAACTTCTCTCTAATTAATGCTCTATCAATTCATCCATGTGGTGAAATATTGTTGTTTTGAATTGGTAGTGACGATCGAAGATAAGAAAATTATCATAATGTTATCAATAACTATCTAATAATCATGCTGGCTAGCTATATATATAGGCGAGAGTGGAGAGATTCATTTGGTGGTTGGTCACATCCAACCTAGCTCTATCTATGGCCACTGAGGGGAGCGCGCAGTCACGCTACGGACTACTCTACCCCTATCTGTTGAGCGATATGGCCATATTGTACTGCTGTTGTTATGTGTTTAGTGTGTGCGCAACTAAACACCAAAATCGAGACCATGCCACTGTAACCATTTGGACCACTCTGCGGTACATAGACAAGATTATTACCCGTTCATGTGATCTTGCTGCTCTCCTCCTCCTCTCATCAACTGTTCTTCATGCATCGTCTACGCTTAATTATTATCTTCAGATACTTAATTTGTTGCATGGGATTTATCAGTCTTGTTCCTGCTGGAGTTACCCTAATTACAACTCCAGGAGTCCAGGAATGCCAATTCTCGATCCAGCCCACAACCCGGCCGCTCTTTATTTTTTCTGGCTCATCATCAGGGTAATTAAGATTAGGGATTAATTATATTGCACCTTAATTCTGAAACCTAAACCAATTCCTGCAGGGTCAGTTTTGGCTTAATTCCATTCTGATGATATGATTAGCTGAAGTTGAAGTTCATTTGGGCATGAATCTCGATCGTATTTCTTCCCCAAGTTTAATTCGATTGTACGTAAAATTATGTGTAGATGTAGGGGGCCAGTCTGAGACATGCATGGGCATGGCAACATCATCAAAGTGGAAAACTGGAAATATAATAATTCTCTGTTTCCTAGTGCACTGGCCATTTGCAGTCCGGTTACTACACAGCTGGTACAACGCAAAGGACAGGTTGGTGGGTTAGTTGGGTCATATCCCTCTGCGCTCTGCCTAAGAACAATGAATCTCAACATCTTTTCCGTCCTTGAAGAGGCCTTGATTGATGTCAACAATTTTAACCTCGAATTACAGTTGCCCAATTCCTGTTCTCAAATCTGTGAGCGGCCGGTTCTATAGCGTCCAAGATGCCCGCCCACAACCCAGTCCTATTAATTTGTTCTGTTCTGATCACCCAAGTGGTTGCGGTCGTCTCCATCGTCATCGACCAAACCTGAAATCCAAACTCAACACCACGTGGTCAAGAGACCCACATTATTGTCTCCTGTCAACACACCCCATTTGAAAGGATCGATTCCCCTCGTACCATTTCCTCTTCCTCCTCCTATATATGTGTGTGTTCACACACTCACCTCTGAGCTACTGGGATCATCGATCGAATTGAAGATCAATCAATCTCTTGTGAGTTTGCCTAGCTTGTTTGACCAAATTAAAGCTTGAGATTATCCGTTTCTGTCATCAGTTCCTCTATCTTAAGTATATATTTATATACTTGGGGTTACGGAGATCGATGATGGGTATTCATTTTCCTGGGATGGTTCATGCTAAGCAGCTCCTTCAAAGCTTGAGTAGGAGCCAATTTGAGGAGGCCATTGCATCCGACGTCCCGAAAGGCCACTTTGTTGTTTATGTTGGGGAGGACGAAAAGAAGCGATTCGTAGTCCCCATATCCTACTTGAAGCATCCTTCCTTCCAATACCTTCTTAGTCTGGCCGAGGAAAAGTTTGGGTTTGATCATCAACTGGGTGGCCTTACAATTCCATGCAAAGAAGTAGACTTCATCCGTCTCACATCTCATTTGAATAGATCACGGCAAAAGGTGTGAGCCTTAATTTTGTTGAATGGATTGGGGCCGGGGAGCCGAGAGTAGTCTCAAATAAGCATTCATCATTGAATGGGATTCATCTAATTGGTTAATTTAGCTCTACTTGGCTCTAAATTCATCGTTTTCTACTTCTATATTTGGACCCGTTAATTCCTTTCTACATAATCTGAATTCATTCTTTTTTTTTTTTAATTTTTGGTTATGTTGGAGCAGACAATAACGTGGTGCAAATTAAACAAACTTTTAATTCGATGTGGGTCAGTAAAGTTTCTAACCACATAATATGTAAATCAATCCTCGCTTTTTGTGCAAAGCCAAGATCAAAACACACACTAACCTAGCTAGCTAGTATGTATCATCGGTAATAAATTTTTAGTCAACTTGAATTTACTTATCAACAAATTAAAAGCAGTTTTGTAGATGGAAATTACGAGACTAACATTTTTACTTTTTACTCATAATCACTTGATATCATTAGAAAAATTACTTATCTGTTGTGAGACACTAGTCTAGCAGCACGAGCACGTTTGCTGTTAGTGTTTACATTCACCAACATTTTAGATGGATATATATTGGAAAATTAAAGCAATGGCCACCGCGCGGTTTGTTTCCATACAAGAAGTAGGGGGACAATAGGTGTAAGTAACTAAGGCTGATTTGATCGATGCCCATCTAATGAACTGATGAGAGTAAAAGATCGATCGAGTTGGTGTGAGCATGGACTAGTCTTTACTATTCCTTCCACGATAATGTCTGTTTGGCATCATTCCAGAAAGGGTGTCACATCAGTGCCATGTCAGAAAACAGGGATTTGTTTGGAATCATTTTTATATAAAAAACGGTATGTATCAAAGTCATGCCCTTAAAATCAGGAAGGTATAGTTTTGGAGCAATGTCAAATTTGGTGCCTCCTGGAGCTACAGTTTGTTGTTGCTAGGGGCAGTGGTGTGGTACTAGATAATAGGTACCAATGCTGAAAATGTTTCCTGCAGCATTGATACCAAACAAAAAAGTTGTTGTTTCTTTAGGAAATGTCTTACGTAACAGCAATGACTCCAAATAAAGACACCATTTTCTTAGAAAATAGTACTCCAACCCACACATTAACAGCATTGATGCCAAACATATATATAATGTCTGGTCCTGATTGAATTTGGTATTCAATATATATATATATATATATATATCATGATAATTAGATGGGAATGAATTAAAGCCATGAAAATACCACTTCATCACCATTCCAACATTTGAGAGGACTCTGCTGCTGCCAATTTTCCTTGTATATTTTTAATAAAAACTAGAACACCTCATCTGTTATGAATGGAGGCTTCTGGTGTTGTGTAATATACCCCTAGAAGATATTCCTTATCGACCTATATATATATATATAGTCATGCCAGATTGGATCTTATTGGATGATATAGAAAGAGTACATAGTGTGCCCTATTAGCTTAATTATCGGCTTCACTACAAATATCGAGCTCTCTCTCACGGTCACAGGAAACAAAATATTTTCTTATAACTTTGATATAATCAATCCAATTAGCTATACATGAAAACAAATCATATAAAAGCTACAGCAATTAAATCCCGATTTAAAGGAGAGTACAACAAATTTATATATATATATATATATATATATATATATATATATATATATATATATATATATAATGTAAATTAATTAACCTATACGTGCATATGGTTTTCGAAATTCTGTTGATTTGGACAGTTGGACTGTTTGGCCCGAGAACCGTCCAGGTATCCGGTTCCATTTTACCCCAAACCCGGTCTTTAGTCAAATACCGTTAATTTGGTCAACGATTTATTGACTTGGGCGGTCAAACCATTGACCTATTCAACTTGTTCAATGGTTCTTGGCCGTTTTTTCATTTTAATTATTATTTTAAATTTTTTATTTTTTTTTTGTCATAACGGGCCATTCATTCAAACTGAATGGTCGAACCATCGACCCAAAAACCGGTGGCCAAAATGGTTCGGGTTCCAGGTCATTTTTTAAAACATTGTACATGCATGTACGTATAAAAATTCTAGGTTGTGTTTGATTTTCAGTGCAAATCTTAGTCAGGTGCCAAAAAATTTCTATTCGATTTAATTTATGAATGGCAACAGGTAGGATACCCATGAAAATTTCTATTCATTTGTCATAATTTACTCAATAACAGCATAACTAACCTTATTTAGCACACCACCTATAACATTAATTAGTTTCATTAATTATCTTCATCTCATAATTAATTCAATTAATTTCACTTAAGTATATTTAAAACCAGTATTGTATAAAATTGAGATATTATACGAATTTGAACATAGGTTATTTATTTGAAACATAAATATTTTAGCCACTAGGCCACTTCAAACTAGCATTTGAAATAGTGTGCTATGCTAGTGCTATAGTCTTTTTAACTTCAAAAATAAAAGAGATCATATAAGGTTACAGGAACATTAAAAATTTTAGAGAGAATAGCGATAGGCCAATAGCAGCTCCTCTATTATTTTTTAAAACACCTCTGAAAGCAACAAAACAGAAGACATCCTACGGTTAAATTGAATTAGTTAACATCAAAGATTCTAAAAAAAAGGTATATTAACTTCAGCTCCAATGGAATGAAATGGTGAGGTTTGTCCTTAAAGCTCCATTTGGAAGGAGTACAAATACAAACATGTACTGTACAAATAAATACAAAATAATATAAAATACAAGGTTTTGCACTTTACATATTTGTATTTGTACTCTTTGCAAATGGAGCCTGAAGGCTTAATTTGGAAAGTGTGTGAGTTTGGAAGGAGTAGAAATACAAATATATAGAGTACAAAACTTTGTATTTTGTATCTATTTGTACTCTTTCCAAATTGAGCCTAATGTGATTTAACTTTGTCATAATTGGACACTATTTTTAAAGGAAAGATTTTCCAATAGAGAATAAATACTTATTTAGGGATTTCACCTAACGGTTTAAGTTTTTAAGTTGAACTATTCCTTGAGATGGCATCATAGCCTATTTGACAAAGTAGTTTAGTATTCAATCTTGTCACCCCTATTATAATTAATTAAATTTTAAGCACAAGGTATGGGTGGGCTTGTGCTTATCCATGCTTCAAACCCAATGGAGTTTTGCATGAGAGGGCATGTTAGAGAATAAACACCCATTCAAGGACACCTAACGGTTCCTTGAGAGAAACTTCTCTAACCCCATGCCAATTCATCCAGTTGTGGTTTAGCATTTACTGCATAAATAAAATATGGGTTGTACCAAAAGAGTCAGTGGCCAATCTAAGGCCATGATTGGGAGTGTTTATTGGAATAAGCACTTGTTTGCATTTGGCACCCAACTTTTTCAAGTGTTTGTTTTTTTTTTTTAAATAAGCACTTATTTTATATTGGGTGTTTCATAGTCTTTTTCACTAATAAGCATTTGTGACTATTTTGTCCTTCATTTTTTTCAAATTTTCAAAATACCCTTTGAAAGCACTTTTATTAAATTACTTTTATAAAAACACTTTTATGAAAGTATTTTTATAAAAGCACTTACTTTTACAAAAGTATTTCTGTAAAAGTGCTTTTTTAAAAGTGATTTCATAAAAGTGCTTTTGTAAAAATGCTTTCGTAAAAGTACTTTCATAAAAGTGCTTTCATAAAAATACTTTCATAAAAGTACTTTTATAAAAGTGGTTTCATAAAAGTACTTTTATAAAAGTGTTTTCGTAAAAGTGATTTCATAAAAGTACTTTTATAAAATTCAACTAGGATAATATTGGAAGAAAAAAATTGATAGTACTAAAAATTGAAAGTACTTTCATAAAAGTACTAAAAATTTGGGCTTAAAATATAAGCCCTTATTTTTAAAAGCACTTGTTTCGGGCTTATTTCTCAAATACCAACAAGTGCTTAATGGCCCAAATAAGCACTTATTTTTAAGCACTCCCAAACACGGCCTAAAACCCCATAAATTTTAATTTTGATGAATATATCACCTTAACTTAAATGAATTGGCATGATATCATTGGACCAATAGAAGAGGAGTCAGAGCCACCTTTTTACTACGAACTAGGGCAAGAAATGTTTCAAACTATTTGGAATTTGCAAAAAGAAAGTAGTAAAAAAAAATGATGAACTCCTACAAGGAATTGACAGGCAATTGGACGTAACATTAAGTAGTTTCATATGAGTTTGGGTATATCTAGTCAGTTTCATTAAGTAACTAAATGTTGGCATATTTTAAAAAATATTAAGAGAGAAAAGTTGTATTGGAATTGACTTAGCGGCTGTTTGGCATCGTTGTCTTTTCCTGGAGCAATGGCACCACATCAGCGTCACATAGGAAAAAACGGTGCTCCGGGAAACAATCATCTATTTGTAACAATTTTTCCATAGAAGACGTGCTCCAAGCCATGCCTTGGAAATCAGGAAGGCATGGTTTGGAGCAACGCCAAATTTGGTATTTCCTGAAGCTGCAGCTTGTTATTGCCAACAGGCCAGTGATGTGGCATTGGATAATGGGTAGAAATGCAGAAAATGTTTCCTGGAGCATTGGTACCAAATAGAAAAAGTTATTGTTACTCCAAGAAACATCTTACTTTGCAGCAATAATTCCAAAGAAAAAAGGTAAAAAACGGTGCTTCCAACCCACACATTAGCTGCAACTTCAACTTCGATGCCAAACATATACATAATCAACACTTCAGAGAGGTGAATCTTACTTGGATATATTGGAATTGTATATCAGGGGTGAGAATGGGACAAAAACGCATTTGCTATTTGGCCCCACTCTCATTTCCACTTTCTAGGGGCAATATTGGAATTGTATATCAGGGTGTTCGACCATTGTACTTGCCACACTTTGATGAACTAGGTACGATTTTATGGTAGTTAAATATTAGGAAAACGAAAAATATAGAAGATAAAAAGGGAAAGTAAAATCAGGTTTTTTGACAACAGTTGTTACTATCCTCGTTTTTATATATGGTATAAAAAATATTTACAAGGGTTTGTAAAATATCCACCACCCGGTCAACAAATTAAAACAAGATGGATCAGTTTGAAAGGCATTTTCTTTCACCTCTCATTGCAAGGCCACCCATTAGATGATTAAACCCAAACTCTTGTCGGACCCTTGGAAGAGAAAAAAGGCTATAGGCTAGCTTTCTAAAGAATAATTGGAGGTTTATGAAAACCTGGTTAATTCGTATTATACGTACAGAGATAGCATGCAGGAAGCTCATCAGTACATGGTGGCATGATAATCCGGTGGAGTGTCGAATGTGAGGTGGCAACTGACTGACGATAGGAAGCTAAGGTTCACATGGACATGATTTTGCCTCCCAAACTCAATATATAGTTAGGATCTCCAACTAATATACTACTATATATATGGAATCCATGCGAAATGCTAGTCATCCTCTCTTTGTTAGATAGGAAGTGGATATCGGAATCAGAGATAGGAAGAGGATATCAGAATCAGATATATATATATATACTCTTGTCTATTGCTCTACAATTCTACATGCATGTGTCCATGAAACGTGCTAAAAAAATGGGCTGCTGGCTCGATCTTTAATAGTTAATATGTTTGGGGTCCAGGGGAGATATTTGTGACAACTGATGGATATCGATAAAACGAACTTATTAAGATTCATGAACTTTCTGGTCTTGGCGTGCATCAATTCAAGGCACAGGCACAGCACTAGTCTTCTCTTGTATGTAAGGAGATGGAGTGATATGATATCAGTACAGCCCACATGCTGTTTTTCCTCCACATAATTTGCTCTTACTCACCGTACATTTCTGGAGATCAAGGCTTCTTCCAGAGCCCAGAGGCAGGGAAACATATTAAGATTCAATGTTCTTATATATATATATATATATATATATATATATATATAGAGCGAGGGCCAAGAGGGAGGCGTAGCCCCAATCCCCGTGTGATTTAATTATGAACATACATAATATTTGTCGTTTTAAACTCTTTGGCCCACATACGGCCGTACGTCTTCTACTCTTCTCTCTTTAAATATAATAATATATATTCCCGTACAGCTAGACCTACACGTACCTACTCTAACCTGCTAATTCAGTACGTATAACTAGACTAAATTAATGTTAATTAATTACGCCAACAGATTTAATAAATTTCCTGCATGCATGCTACACCCAATTCACAAGAGAATAGCGAATTATTAACGGAAAAGTACGGATAGATCTGATGCAAATTTCTGATTCTCACCCTAAAGCTATAAACATTTAAAAGACTCATAGCCGCTCGTGAATTGGCCCTAGAATTATCGATCATAGACAAATTTGTTGAGGCCCGGGTATAGATCTCAAGAGAATAAGATCGTACCTAGCTAGTTGCATTTCACGTAGATTTAAATTTGTTGAGGAGCGGCCGGGTATGGGTATTTGAAAGCAAGCATGCTAGTGAGCAGTTAACCACGGTTAAAAGGTTGTTAAGACATGTGGGTATGTAGTAGGGTGAGCTTGTTCATATTAACTAATTACTTGTTTAAGGGGGGGGATGATTCTGCCTACAATTCTTCATCTCAGGGTTCTCTATTAATGCTTAATTTTGGTGAGAGAGAAGGGTATGACAGTATGAGAATTGAAAATGTTGTCTAAATATGCTACATGCGAGTACTTCTAACTTGCTCCTTTGGTTTTATAATATCAAGGTATTGACAATTTAACAGGATCATTAGTATTTTCAATGTGCCTAGAAATTGGTTATTGGTTACAGTACAAATTTCATTTGCGCTGGTGTATATATGCATGTAAGTGTTACAGGGCCAGTGTAAATTTTACATGAAAAGTAAAATGAAGTAACCTCGAAGGAGAATGGATGCAGGAGTATTATCTAGGAATAAGGTATTTTAGAGAATAAAAACCTATTCACTAGCCACACCAAAAAATTTAAATTGTTAGGTTGTGTTTCAGAATAAAAAGCTATTCAAGGATTCACCTGAAAGCTTAACCTGTAACATGAGGTCCTGGATAGGTTTTTATTCTCTGATAACTAATAAGGTAAGATGCAAGATGACGCACTCTTTACTTTATATAAGAGTAAAGAATTGAGGTAGGAGGATGGTGGTGCAAATTTTGCATTTTTAAATGCACAATTTGCACAACCAGTGATACAAAAGAGACCAAAAGTACAAATTTGGCATCAGATAATAGGAATGAAAATTACAATTACAAATAAATGAAAGCTAATTGAACTAGCTATGGATGACAATTTTGTGAAAATTTTCAGGCTATTCTGTTTCTCCACGGAATCGTTCAACAAGAGAAGTGACCAACTCTAGATTTTTCAAACATTTAGGTCGGTGAATTTCAGCCCATGAGCTTGCTGAACAACTTGGGTTTAAGCAGGTTTGCATTAATGAAGGGGACTCCAACCCTTCTCAACAACCAACTTCTTCTGTCATAATGCAGATTCATGCTTGACAGAAACCAATTAGTTGCTACCATGGTTTTCAAGACCAAACCGGACCGGATGGTCGGACCAAAAAAACCAGTAACCGGTCAGCCCCCGGGTCTGGTTATACTAAAAACTAGGAATTTCTAAAAAAACATTGAAAAAGTCAGAAAACCATTGACTCGGGCAATCGGACCGCTAAACCGTTCGACCAAGGCAACGGTTCGCGGGTTACACTTTTTATTTTTAATGTTTTAAATAAAAAATAAATAAAACAAAAAATAAAATGCCTTCAATATCCCCAACCCAGAACCGAACTTTAGTCCCTTTAGGGTTGGAACCCATTTTCGTTCTAACCCTTCCCTCCTCTCAACCCTCACACCCAACCGACCACCTGCAGCGGTCAGCACCTCCGGCGTCCGACGGCGACACACACCGACCAATGGTGATTAACAGCAACCGGCGACAGTGGGTTTACAGTAGTAAGAGTTGCGGTGGCTAGCACTTGCAGGCTCTAGTAATAACAGTTGCGACGGCCAACACTTGCAGCGGCAGGCGGGGAGAAGCACTTGTAGCGGACGACAGTAACACTACCATTGGGCATTGGCAATTCTACAAGTTGGAGCAGCACTTGCAGCGGCAACTTGCCTGCAGTCAAGCCTGAGCCCACTGTCACACCACCATTACCGACACTCAGCAATGAAACCTTGAATTGCCTGATTTCTAGAAGATTTGGAGATTGATTGTGAGTGTTTTGACACCTAGGAGCAGTTCTAAAGAAATTGAAGAAAAAATAGAGTTTTGAAGTTTTTGCTTGGTTGAAGCTTAGGGAGTAGCATTTGGCACGGTGCTTAGGTACAAATTAATGTAATTTTTTTTATCAATTAGGTAAAATTAATGTATATTGAAGTCTTTTAGATATCAATCTTGGTTGCATAGCAATCTAACATTCTAGAGTGAATGCTCCAATTTCTCCCCTTTTATTTTGGTGCCAGGGGAATCTATCCCTGTGAATCTTGATTTTAGGTCAAGGATTTTTGCATTTTAGGATTTAACATTCTAGAGTTTTTTCTGTATTTTTTACAATTTTCTATTTTTTTATTTTTTTTTGTATTTTATTTTTATATTTTCTATGCTTTTGTATTGTATTATTTTTTATTTAGATAGTTTTATTTTTTGTATTTTTTCTCTTTTTATTTAATTTTATGCTATATTTTATTATTTATAAATATTTTTTATTTTTAATTTATTTATGATGTCACGGGTTGAACTGCTCGACCCAAACGGTTGAACTACTTAACTGGAAACTGGTCCCCTGAGTGGTTCTGTTTCTGGTTCATTTTTAAAAACCATGGTTGCTACGTACTCGCAAGTTCGGATATTCCCGATGCACAACTGAAACGTGCTATGAGGCCAGTGTGAGGTGTATTCTATAAGGAGTAGATCCGAACTCCATACTTTGATTTATTCACCAATTATAATTTATAAATTAGCCTATGTCCTTGGGATGGTCATTTTTTTCTGAGTATTCTTTTATCTTAATTTGGGGTCTTGCACAAAGATGGACATTTGGGGTTGTGCTATCCCCAAATATAAATGGGCCTGGACTAGGCTTGGCTTAGAACCTAAAATGGCATTTGTTTAACATACAAATGTAATTGAATAGGCATTTTTGGATGTTATGGAGCTACACAATGGGGATACCCCATCCCCTAACCCCCATACCTATAACCCCTAACTAGGGTTGGCAATCTTCACCCCAACCCATTTGACCCACCCACCTTGGAACCCACCCATTCTAGTGGTGGGTCAATATGGGTCAAATGACCCATTGGGATCAAGGGAAAAGGGTTAGAGTGGGGTTGGTTTGAGAGTTACGTATCAACCATGTCTGGATAAGATTTTCCTATGAAAGCTTAACAAAACTCTGCACCTACTGTGGCTTAGTAGGTCACTCATGGAAGAAGTGCAAGTTAGTTACCAAATCCACACCGCTGCTAGATCTTCTGAAGGAACTAGCGGAGAGGAAACTTGACGCCCCAGGAGAGTGGCTACGGGCGGAGCACAAGCCGGAGAAACCTCTCAGCTACCCAGTATACAAGAAGACCCCAGAGTCCTCAACCTCCTATAAACAACTCCAAGTTGTTAGGAATGATCAAAGTTCAGAGGAGGATTCTAAAGATGAGCTTCTAGAAAAACGACAACGCATGATCGATGGATCTTTACCGACGGGAAGAATCTCCAACAAAGGCAAGGAACATTTGCCAAAGGCTAGCTCCAGCGAGTCATCAAAGCGGAAGCGGTCTGAGTCGAGCTATAGTGTAACTCAGAAAAAAGCTAAAAATGATATAATTTCTCTCGAGATGGAAGCCCAATCAATCAAGTCAGCAAAGGTCCAGGACCAACACGTGCAAATCTATTCAACTGCTACAAGTGGATTTGGTATAATTAATTCAACCACAGGAGTTAAAAGGAGAGACAGACCTTTTTTATATGAATCAACCCTAAAAGACCACCTGGGCTCACAGTCCTTGTCAGATAATTCATTTAAAGGGAATAAGGTCTTTTCGGCTTCTGAGGCTCCAATTAGCTCCTTAAGAACCTCGGAGCAAACTGTTGATTTTTTTAAAAGTTAGATGTCTACAGTGAAAAATACTCTCCCTACTACTTCGGGTGGTCAGTCTCACCATGATTCTAGCTCAACCGGTCATGTACCAGTAACCCCGAAGCACTCCATTATGCAAAAGCAAAACTCGGATTATCTTCTAAAGGATTTAGACTCTCTCTCTCCAAGCTTGAGGACTCCTCTTGGATTGAATGATGGGATGGTCTCTCAATAGAGCAGCAGCAGCAGGTTGCCTCAACAACAGCATTTGTATTTCAAATATTTAGTTTCCTTTATTCCTTGTTATTCAATATTTTTAGCTTAATATATTTGCATTTCACTACTTCGGACTACTTGTCACTACCAACATGAAAATCTTTGCTTGGAATGTGCGGGGGGGGGGGGGGGGGGGGGGAAGTAAGGAGTTACGTAGAACTATTAAAAGATTGTGTAAATCTCTAAACCCGGATATACTCTTTCTCTCTAAAACAAAAATGAATGATGAAGAAGCTTCAAAGTACTCTAAAACTCTTGGCTACTACAATTACAAATCCGTAGGTTCTACTAGTTTAAGTGGTGGCCTTCTTTGTGCTTGGAAAGATAATCTTGATATCTTAGTCACTGATGACACACAAAGATACATAGAGTTTTCTGTGCAAGCTAGTCCCTTGACTGCTAGCTAGTCTATTCTCTTCCTCTATGGAAGTCCAAGTTGTGGTGATAGGCTCTATGGGAGAGTATCATCAACTCAAAATCCTATCTCTGAGGTGCACCTTGGATCCTCCTCGGTGACATCAATGATTTGGTTCACCTTGATGATTATGAGGGCCCCAGTCGTCGAGCTCGCCTATCTCAACATCTCAAAAACCTAATTGACTTCTTTGCTCTCTCGGATCTTGGGTATTCAGGACACTACTACACTTGGTTGAACAAACAAACAGGTCAAAGGGGAGTTCGTGAAAGACTCGATCGAGGGATGGCAAGCTTGGAATGGCTAAACTGGTATCCCAACGTCAAACTATCTATCCTTCCAGCTGTTAACTCAAATCATTCTGCAATCTTGGTTAATACTAACCCTGAACCCACTGTGGGGAAACAATAATTTCACTTCCTACCCATGTGGGTTCATCACAAAGACTATGATAATATTGTCTTTGACAACTGGAATACTCCAATTCTTGGTTCCCCAGCCTTCTCCATTGCAAGCAGGCTGAAATCCTTGAAAAAACCAGCTCCAGTCTTGGACTAGAAACACTTTTGGCAACATCAACAAAACAATTCCTGAAACAGAAGAGAAAATTCTCTCAGTTCAATCTGGACCATTTGGCAACTGTGATCTGTCCAGTTTAGCTGACCTGGAAGCCCAATATAATAAATGGCTCCTCATAGAAGAGCAACTTTGGAGACTAAAATCCAGGGAATTATGGCTCTCAGAAGGTGACAAGAATACAAAATTCTTTCACCATCAAATTAATTTCAAAAGGAGATGGCTCTCAACTGATTGGCTAAAAGACAACCAGGGTAATTGGATCACTTGTGTTGTTAACATAGCAAACCTTCTTAAAAGTCAATTCCTAAGCAGCTCAAACCTTGAGGAATCTTTTGACCCTACACTCCTGGATGATTTGCAATTTAATAAAATCTCACCTGAAGAGAGACAAAGCCTTCTCATTCCTCCTCAAAAAGAAGAGGTCAAGCTAGCTCTCTTCTAGATGCACTCTCACAAAGCGCCTAGTCCGGATGGCTTCACTGCTTTCTTCTTCCAACACTACTGGGACCTAGTAGGTGATGACATCACTTCTATGATTCAAGGCTTCTTTCACAACAAGAGACTCCTCAAGCAATTAAATCATACTAACTTTATTTTTGTTCCAAAAAGGAGAGATGCGGAGAAAGCTGAGCATTTCAAGCCTATTAGCTTAAGTAATGTACTCTATAAAATCCTAGCTAAAGTTTTGGCCAACAAACTAAAACCACTCCTCCCTACTCTAATCCAGCAAAATCAAGTTGCCTTCATCAAGGGCAAAAACATCATAGACAATATTATCCTTGCAAAAGAAATAATCCATAAACTAAGGACCCAAAAAGGGAAAGGGAAAGGGAAATGGGATGCTCTCAAAATTGATATGGCCAAAGCTTTCAATAGGATGGGTTGGAGATTTCTTATTGAATCCATGAAGAGAATGGGCTTTCCTAATAGTTGGTGTGATCTAATATGGCAGTGCATCTCTAACTCTTCCTTTTCTGTAAAGCTCAATGGCTCTTCTTATGATTTTTTCACCACTAAAAGAGGTTTGAGGTAAGGTGATCCTTTCTCGCCCTACCTCTTCATTATTGGTATGCAAACTCTCTCAGCTTTGTTGTAAAGAGAGGAAAACTCTACAAGACTTCAAGGAATCAATCTTGCAAAGGATGCAGATCCAATCACTCATCTCTTATTTGCTGATGACTACTTCATCTTTTGTAAGGCAGATCCAGAGTTTTTCCTCAACATCAAATCCACCCTCAGATGTTTGAAGAAATCCCATGCCAGCATATCAACTTTGCTAAGTCAGGAGTCATGTTTAGCAAGAACATTCATAGAATTCACCAAAAATTACTGAGCAGATCCCTGGGAATGAAAATCATCAACTACAGTACCAGATACTTAGGGACCTAGTTAGTAGATGGAGAAGGTGGTAAGATGAGCACACACAAGCACCTTGTAGAGAACGTGTCAAACAGGATGGACCTATGGCAAGCGAAAACTCTCTCTCAAGTTGGGTGCACCACTCTTATCAAAGCAGTTACATAAAGTATCCCTCTATATACTATGTAAACAAACTTTCTACCAGCTAGTCTCTACAAGAGGTTGGATAGGCTTCAAAAGAATTTCTGGTGACATGGCAAAATGAGCAAGGTAAATGGCTGCAATTTAAAATGGAGTATTATTTGCTCTCCCAAAGTCATTGGTGGTTTAGGGTTAAGAAGATTCTCTCTTATGAACAAAGCTCTCCTTCTGAAGTCTGTATGGAGGCTCCTTAATCACAGTGACGGTCTCTACGCTCAGCAAATAGAAGCTAAGTATGTCAAGGGTAATTTCTTTGACTTGAAAGCTAAGGCTTCGGACTCATGGTGGTGGAAATGTATCATCAAAATAAAAAATGAGATGAAGTCTAACTTCTTCTAGAAACTAGGGGATGGGAAAAAAATTCTCAGCTTTCTTGGACCCTTGGATTCCTTTGTTGGAAAATAACACTCCCATTCGAAGGACTATAGACAGGAAGCCTTCACAAATAAAGGTGTGTGAACCAATCACTGATAGACATTCTTGGAATACTGATTACCTTTATCAACTGTTTGATGATAGTAGTGTCGAAGCCATCCTCAGTATCCCCCTCAAGCCTTCTCCACAAAGTGACAAATTGCTTTGGAAAAGCTTTAAGAATGGGGACTTCTCGATGAACTCAGCCTATCATGCTCTCATACAGTCCCTGCTCCCAAACCAAGCAATTGCCACTAGATGGTCCAAAATATGGGCAGCCCCGTGTTCCCATAGATGCCAAATTTTCATGTGGAAATTTCTACATAACGTAGTTCGAACCAAAACATCCATCTGGAGCTGCAGAAGAAAAGAGGATATCTGGTGCACTTTTTGTAAGTCATCCCCTGAAACTCAAAATCATCTTCTGCTGGAATGCCCTCTAGCTCGGGTTGTTTGGATGCAAGCCCAAGTTGGGCTCATGCCAGAGGCTTTTCTAAACTCAAGTCAAAGTGATTTGTTGGACTGGTGGTGGCAATATAATAACCATATCAAGGATAAAGCTTTAAAGTATAATTACCTAGCAAAAATCCTTGCAATACTCAGTAGTCTTTGGGATGCAAGAAATGAAATCATCTTCAATAATGGGAAACCAGATCCTCTAACAAACTTAAGGAAAGCTAGTAACTATCATATTTTCAAAACATCTGTGTCCCTGCGTTCATCTCCTTCTTATCCAAATAATGCATGGGACCTACAAGATGTCCTACACTCGGAGCATCCAATCATTATGGTGGATGGGTCATGGGACACTATCACACAATGCATCAACTGGACTCTTTATGTTCTCACATTGATCTCCTCTTTTCCTTGCAGAAGGACAACCTTGCATGGCAAAATCATCAACATCAGCTGAGCTCTGGACAATCATAAGAGGTCTTTGTAAGCTTCTTTGTATGGGCTACAAAAGTGCTTTTCTGCTATCGGATGCTAAAGATTCTCTGTTGAAGCTAAAAGGAACTGATAAAAACATCACATGGGAAGTTCAAGCTCTATACGACCACATCTTTGACCTTCTATCTTTTTTTGATGATATCAAATTATTGTATGTAAATAGGTTAGTTTTTAAGCCAGCCCTTGTTCTTGCAAGATAGGTCAGGCTTAAAAAAACTCTTATTAACAAGTCTAATCCCCCTTCGTCCTTTCATGTTTGGTAGTGGTTCCTTTTATTTTTCCAAAAGAAAAAAAAAAAATGACCATCGATTTTACACTTTAGGTTTTAGGTTTGAAGTGAGGATTCAAATGGAGTTTCAGATCAAAAGGCAAATTGCAATGGCGAGTAGAGCATAGAGAACACCGGTGAACAATCTTTGAGTTTCAGATCAATTGGCAAACAAAATGCAACAGCAACCAGAGCACAAAGAACATTGGTGAACGATCTCTCTCTCTCTCTCTCTCTCTCTCTCTCCCCCCCCCCTCCCCCTCTCCTCCTTCTTCTTCTTCCTCAACGGCTCAACGCCACCGGTTTCCTTTATTTCAAAAATAGAGCTATATATTTGACTAAAATCGTGGTTCTTTGCTCCGAAACCATGGTTCTGCTATCATTCAATAATTGGTTCACAATGCAGCCAAATACTTTTTGCTATTTATTTGAAATTTTTGTGCTTTTCATAATTTTTGTTGTTTTTCTACAAATTCTATTTTCTAAAAATATTTACATTTTTTTGTAATTTCTTTAATTTTTTATATTTTTAAAATTTAAATTTGTTTTCTTTATTTGAATTGTATATTTTCATTTCATTTTTTATTATTTTTATATTTTTTTGCAATTTCTAATGTGTTACATGAAAGAAGATTCCAGATCAACCATAAGAGCACTTCAAGGATCGTTTACAACTTCGTGGAGATGCCAAACCCTCATAGATGAATGCAGGAAGATTGGTAAGGAGGAGCAACTAGAGGTCATCTACAAGCATGTCCAACGAGAGGGTAAGCAGGTAGTAGACTGGCTGGTAAACCAAGATCACAATAAAAGGGTTGATGCAAATTCTATGTCAAATGCTTTGTTAAATTAATTAG